>NC_067114.1:2405099-2706099 GCF_021347895.1 Acanthochromis polyacanthus | reverse complement strand
GGAAAACTTTCAAGGTGGTTGAATACTTTTTAAAGACAATATAAAGAGTTTGAACAAAAACAAAAGGCTGAGTACGACTGTGTACAAAGTGCGGCTACAGAAGCTCAAAAGCTGTGCAGCTAACGGCGATATGGAAATGTATTCAGCTCATTGGTATTGCATATTTAGTGAGACATTTGTGTTCACTGAATGTTTGATAGAGCATTTGGTTGGAGCATTTCTGATCATTATTAGTATTATAACCTTCTGATTGTAAAGAACCGACACAATACAACCCACAGTGTTCATCTTTTTAAAAAGAAATCTGACCTTTCTGTCCGTATATATTAACTTAGACATTCTTAGTTTGCTTGAAAATTTCCACCAATGTTCCAAACAACCCTAGCCCTAGCCGTGCTAGACAACCCACGGCAACGAATTTAATTCTCTGCCAGGGTGGGTCTAGTTACCCTCCATAAGGCTCGAGGTTGGATGCTCCTAAAACTGGCCGGACCAATCACCATGAAGTGTAGAGTCAGAAGGCGGGCGTAACTAAGTGACGACAGAGGAGCGACGATTCTGACAGAAACAACCAGAAACAACTAGCCTAGCCGCGCTAGACAACCCACGGCAACGAATTTAATTCTCTGCCAGAGTCGACAACAAAAACGACAACAGTCGTTGAGCTCCATTAGCACCGACTCTGAATAATCTTTCTGTTAACATGTCTGTAATATAATTGAGCTTCACCCATTGACTGTATAAATAAGGCTTCACCGAACTCCCGCATCCTCTGATTTCCGGCGCTCTAGGAGCCTATTCATTGCGCTGATTGGTTGTATACCTACCCAACTGCTGCAGAGTGATTTGATAGACAACCTTTTAGCCCGCCTCCCTACCTGTCGAGCGTGCCTAGACCCTTGTGCCTTCAGAACATGGGTCTAGCGTATCTAGGCTAAAACAACCCACTAACTTCTATCCTAATTGTCTGTTGTGATGTTTCCACTCTGTTCTTCTGCTAATCACTGCCTCTAACCTTCACATCTCGTCAGACACCCTCCTAACGTCCCACTGTGACGGATCCCCGCTTAATTGTCGCCTTTTTTTCTCGTTGAGAGTTTAAATACAGTGTCTTTAAGTGGCATAAAGTGGCTGTTTTCCTGGCAGGATATCGACGTGTTTGTGTTCGCTCGTCTGTCTTTGAGCTTTTAATTCACAGCGATTGGAGGTTTGTGTTCTTCCACTTTATAATCCGGTGGGATGTGCTCCTGTTTACCTCATCAGGGCTGTTTGACAGGCTGTGTGTGTGTGTGTGACGGACAGAAAAGAGTGTTTTTTTTTACAGCAGGTTATGTGTTTAAGCATGCAGGCATCTCGCAGCTCTGGCTTTCATGGCTTCACTTCAGAGGCAGCTTTCCCTTGGCGAGATATCTGGCCCTCGGTGAGACCAAAGGGAAATATTTATAAATCATCCGCACAACAAATATTGAAGTCGACCTGCGAGGCCAAAGCCATTGGACGGACATGCTCGCCAGAAATGTGCAAATACACCCCCAAGTCTGCCTGCTGACCCACAGCCGCATCACTGACCCACTTAGCCGACTGGTGCATCACACACACCGTTCTGACCTATTAATACCAACACAGCCCCTCTGGGACTGAAGCGCTGCTCGCTGGAAGATCAAATGTAAACATCTGGTGTTTCAGCAATGAAACAACTTCCAGCATCCTGCCGCTCAGCCTCTCTGCATCTGCTTTCTGTTGTTTTTGTTGCTGCTGTCAGAGCCGTTTCATTTCATGTGAGTTCCACTGCACATTAGATAACTTTAACATGCTGTTGGCTACATTATGCGCCCGTAAATCTCTTCTGTTTTGACAGCTCAAACATAATTTACTCTTTTGTTTTTGAAATTATAAGGTATGTTTGTCAAAGAAGTTGCGTTTCTAAATGAGATCATTGAAGGTAAAGTCTCCTGAGAGGTGATTTGTCCGACACACACACTCGAAATACTGTTCAGAAGGACAATGTTAGCAGGGACAGACGGGTTTTTCCATTTATATCTGCAACCAGAAACTTTTCCTCTGCTGACGGCAGTCAACCAGGACTTTTTATGACTTTATATCTGTAGAGCACACAGAGATTTCCAAGATCTTTAGCTAAGCTCTTTAGGATTAAAAAAAAAAGAACTACACTTGAAGTACTTCTGAAGAGTCTACTTGAGGATATTTGTGCATTGCAGAGTGCTGTAAGTGAAGAGGCAGGAAAATGCTGTTCAATGCAACATTTTACGATTTTGTGAGTAATTGAGGCAATCAATTGCCACAAAATGTTGAAGTTTTGATTCGTGTTTTTGAGTATTACTCAGTCAGTAATTCTGAGTTGTGGTTACTTGAAAACAATGACAACAGAAACTGATAACAGTGACTTGGTTATGTACTTTTTAAAAAAAACAAATCTGTTTACTTGAGTCTTTTTAATACAAAATCTTCAAGTGAGTATTACTGAAAACTTAAAGTCTTAATCAATGAGAACATTCGAGTTAATGAACACTTTAAATGTAATCAAAAGGCAAAAGTAACTAGTAATCCAAATGTTTAAGTTCTGATAACTTTTGACTTTCAGTTTATTTGCTCAAAAATTTTGTGGCAATCGATTGCCTCAAATTTTTTTGGAGTTCTGGTAACTTATTTGAGTTTACAGTGTGAATATCAGGCTTTTTTTTCCCTTGTTAATGTGTCCTTGTGGTGTCTTTTTTATGTAGGCTGGAATACTTATCATAGAGGAATTTAAAAAAATAAATTATACCTTCAAGCTGCAGTTTATTGATGACAGTTTCAAAATCATGGATTCACATTTTTACGATTTCATACGTAGCAAACCTAAAAAAAAACCAAAACTGTCTACTTGTTTATTTTCTTTTTCTTTATTCTTCTTCAGATTCAGTTCACGGTTCCAGCCTGTACTCCTGAACTACTCCAATAGTACAGCTTGTCGTTTTACAGTGTTTGAGCAGAGTTGTGGTGAGCTGGTGTGCTCCAGCTGCAGTGAGGGAAAGTGGAGCAAAATGCATCTAAGTCAGGGGTGTCCAACATGAGGCCCGTGGGCCAAAATCAGCCCTCCACAAGGTCCAATCCGGCCCTCAAAGTGTGAAAATTACAGAGAACATTAACTGCAAATTGTAAATTAGTAAAACTATAAATTTAGAATAATTTCTAGTTGTTTTGATCATAAAGTAAAATACTAGATTGTTCATTGTGTCTCATTTTTTAAATATTTTGTCTTGTTTTTGTTGTTTTTTATCTTTTGTTGACAGATTTTTGTCATTTGTCTCATGTTTTTGTTGTGTTGTTTCTCTTTTTTTAAAATCATTTTTCCTTTTTGTCTGGCTTGTGTTTTTTGTCTTATTTTTGTCATTTTGTGTTTTGTTTTAATTGTTGTTTTTGTCGTTAACAGTTAAATCAGGACTCATAAATGTGCCTTAGCAGTGTTTTAAACTCATGTTTCATTTAAAATCCTGTCAGTAAATCCAAAGTTCTGAAGGATACTGAATAAAACAGATCTCCATTTCATTCTATTGAGCAGCCGCAGAGCAAAAGCAGTTTTAACACTGTTAAAGCTGTTAATTTTCTTTATGTTGTGATTGTTTGATGAAACATTGAAGGGAAAAATCCAGCTCAAATGTTAAAATCAAATACAAGTCACTTATTGTTTTAACACAATAACTAAGACTATTTTAGCTTGGTCTATGTGACTGTTTGCTGCTTTTCCTGAGTATTTATTTGTCAAAAGTGATGCTGATGCTTGAAGCAGCTCAGCAGTAAGTGTTTTTTTGATTTTCACCTTTTGAAATCGGTTGAATTCCGCTTTAAAGAGCATTAGCATCCACTTTAGAAGAACCGTGTCAAAAAAACAGACTTTTAATTGTAGATTATAAAAGTCAACCACCAACAATTTAAAAGTTAAGCATCTCCTCCTAATCCAAGAGTGTTGTTGTGGTCGAAGTCAAATTTATTTATAAAGAGCATTTTAAAAGAGCAAGAATTAAACCCCAGAGCTGCAAAATGAAAACAGCAGGACATAAAAGACAAATGTGAATAAAATGTTACAACATAATAAAAAACGAAGTCAAACTCTGCTTGAATCGAATGACAAGACAAGAGGTTTCTACAGTCTGAGCAGCTCTCATAGGAAAAGTTAAACGTCTCCAGAGAGGCTCAGTCGCTTCCAGATTTGTGCTTCAGTTTCAGAACATCTGGTTGGTTGATCTGAAAGCTGTAACTGGGCTGCGAAGACGCAAGATTTCTGCTGAATAAGATGGCACCAGTGCATTTTAAATGTTAAAAGCAGACAATAAAATCAACCTGACGAGAAGCCAGTGGCTGGAAACCAGTACTGCTGTTGTACGGTTTTGCTTTTTGCTGTATTTTAAATCATCTGCAGACGCCAAAGAGACAAATCTACACCCACATACACAGAATTACAGTGTTCTAAGTCTATTTTCTTTACTGCATGGGTGAGTTTATGTGCATATGGTTATGAAAAACGATCAGCATCTGTTGTGTTAAAGCTGCAGCACCACTCTGTACCAGCAGAGGTCAGCATATCCACACCTGTCCAGGTCTGCTCAGGCTCATGTGTCTTTGTAAAGCAGCAGAATGACTGCGATAGGCGCCACTCCCCTCAGAGAAAGCTGTGTTTTGATATGTGAGGGAACCACCAGCCGTCAGCACCACAAAAAAAGCCTTTAATTTATGTCTTTATGTTCGTTTTACATCACCTCCATCATCGTTGTGCAGCACATCCTGCTTCTTGCATGAGTGCTGTTTCAAAATCCATGACTGTGTTTCAAAATTCCTCCACATAGAGGCTGTTTTTCAGCTCTGTTCACTGTGTGAGGATGATTCCGACATGCACGCAGGCTAGAAGTAACGTAATGAGGCGTCCTCTGAGAGAAAATTCACTGCAAAATGTGATTTCTGGATAAGAGGAAGGGGAAGGGGGTTGCGGGCAGAAGAAAAAAGGTAGCAGCTGAGCAGGGAGAGTCTTGTTGTTGCAGCCTGTTCTGCTGTCAGAGGACCTGACTGAACCCTGACCTCCCCGCCTGCAGCATGAGAAAGTGGTTAGTCAGACTCACAACAAGACGTGATGCAACCGAGTGCTGAGAAAACCGTGGCTGTTCCCCTTTGAGTTTGTCTTTTTTGTTTTCTGGCACGACACCCTGAGGCCACCGCTCTCCCAGGCTGCCTATCGACGATCAGGGCCGCATGTTCCACCTAAACCGCATCTCCTCTTTCTCAGAGAGCGCCTGACCTCATTTTCTGTCTGAGCACGGCGCCGTCATGGGACAAAACGGCCACCGGTCCCATTAATTCGACCGCTCTCCGCTGACCGTGCGGCTGAAGTGCGGATTCGTAAACCAGACTGCTGCTCCAGTGCACTCGGGCAGCTTCATGCTCATAAACACAGTCAGGGCTCAGTGAAAGCACACTCATCGCTGAACTCCCGCCCTTCCGATGCCTTCAAACACTCCCTCTTTGCTCTGCTTATGTGTGTGTGAGTCGGTTCACACACACACACACACACACACACACACACACACACACACACACACACACACACACACACACACACACACACACACACACACACACCGTGCAGTCTGGAGGGGACACGCCAGATGTCAGAGCTCCGTCTTGGAGCAATTAAACCGGTTGTTATGATGAAAGAATTTACTCGCCATTTGTTTCTCCTGCTCAAATCTAATTGAGTGATTGAGATCTTAATTAGATTAGCTCTCTTTTTTCACCTTCATTGTTTCCCGGCCGCTTTAATCCCCCATTTGTGTTTAAATCCGAGCTGTTGAAGTTACAACTAGAGAGCAGCTAATTGTTGCAGAAGGAATGCAGTCATATTTTTGGTGCAACTTCAGTGTATCAACACAGGATCATGTGACTGGATGTGGAAGCCACACAGAGAGTTAAAGAGCTCCTGAGCATCGTTCACCTCATTGTTTTGGTTTCTTCGAGCCGTGGCTTCACCATTTTGGTTCAGTTTCACTGCTCCATCTATCTGAGGAAGCTTGTCTAATCTGACCTAATCACCCGTACAAAAGTGGGCTCACACTTTCTGCCCCATATACGCTGATTTGTGTGACTCCTAGTTTCCCTCAATCTCTACAATGGAGACAGAGAATGTAAAGCAGGGGAGTCAAACTCATTCTAGTTCAGGTTCCACATTTAGCCCAATTTGATCTCCAGTGGACCGGACCAGTAAAACCACAGCATAATAACCTGTAAATAACCACAACTCCAAATCTTTCCTGTGTTTCAATGCAATAAAGTTCACATTTAAGGAATTATCTTTTTACAAAATATCACAAACAACCCGAAATTTCTTAAGAAAAGGAAATTCAGTTTCAGCAACATTCAGCCTCAGTTTATCATTTCCACATTACAACTTCCAGATCACAGTTTATCTACAAAGAAACACAACATTTAGTCACAGCTATCTGGAACTGAATGACATAGTGTTTTATGATCAAAATGACAAATATCAGACAAAAAAGACAAAAAAAAAAAACAACAAAAACAAGAAAAACAATTTTGAAAGTGAGACACAGTACATTTTTAGTCTGTTCAGATCTGAAAAATATTGTTATTTTACAGCTATTTGTCATTATTTGAAAGAAATATTATGTACATAAAAGATTAAAAATAGTAAATAACTTTAAAACCTGTTATTTTACAGTTTATAAAGTCAGTACAGATATTGCCTGTTTTGTCAAACTACAGATAATATCCAGGAAAATCACAGAAGTAAAGAATTATTTTACACATTGACCCTAAAAACAGATCAAAACTCTAAAAATCTGTTTTTGATAAACGATCATTTGTTTTTTTTACTATGTCTGACTGTAAAATTAAACCGTTTTGCTGTGTTTAAATCTGTTATTTTACCAGTATTTGGTGCTACTTTCACTGTTTTTGCTGGTTTTGAAAGTGAAGTGTTTCTGTGTGTGCTGTATCATGACTCATTGACAGTTCCACCTTTTCTCCAAAACAAAACGATATTACATATTTGCAGAATTTAGTGTCACCCACTAATCATTGCTTCGGGGCGTTAGGTGACTGATGATTCACCGTCGCAGCGTTGCATCAGTCTTGGCAAAGGAGGGAATATTGTTCATGAAATCATTCCACAATGCCTCAGCTTCCTGTCCCACAACATCTGCTCAAATGGTTGTGAAAAATACCGAGCGCGGTGCCTGGCGGATTGGAGCATCCATATGTCGGCCAGGATGGAAGTAAACACTGTGAGATGATGCTGCCCTTGAGGATGGCCACGAGGAAGCCTTTTCAGCACAACATTTTAGAAATTGTGTTAATGATGCACGGTTTTTCACTCACCGCGGTGCATTATTAGATGCTTAAAACCGTCTCTGTGCTCCTACAGATTTGTTTTCTTTCTCCTATAGTTTGTAAACAGCTCTCTGCTCCAGAGCCTCGCACAGACCAGCCGACTTGTTTTCTTGTTCTTAGTCAGGCAGCGGCTGGGTAAAAGCTATAAATTATTTATCCGGTGGTTGTTAGCAGAGATACTCTGGATGCTAATAAACTCCTGTGATGTCTGAGCTCCTCTGTACTTTGTTCTGAAAATAGTTGATTGTGGCTGAGCTGTATGTGAAATGAGCTCCTTCATTTGCGGTCTGCTTATTGAGGCAACTGGTGTGTGTGTGAGTGTGTGTGTGTGTGTGTGTGTGTGTGTGTGTGTGCGTGGTTGGAAAATAAAGTTAATAAAGCTTTCAGATGGCTTCGGTCTAGCAAAGCTTTGAGACATTTTACAGTAGGTATACGGGTCTGACAACGTGTGTGTTCCTGAATACTGATTAGTAGTAGTTAGGAGGTTTTGTAAAGCGATGCCTGCAGTCATTATTAAAGCAATAAAAGAATAAACACACAGAAGCAGGGAGGGAGAGAAGACGTGTTTTCTACTGAAACCTGTTCAGACTCCATGTTTGGAGTCACGTAATGCTGGATACACAGTATGTGTTTATGTTTCTGATCCTTTTAAGGGGTGAAACATAATAAAAACTGTGATGAAACGTTTATTGCATTACTAAAAACTAATATAGGCTACAAAAGTCTTCACAGGAAAATTGCCTTCTTAGCGTTTATTAAAGTTGGCCTCATGTACACACATTTCTCAGTATTTACAACAGCATGCATACGTCCCCTAAAAACACATTTTAGTCACGTATAAAGAGGTCACTTTCCCAAATTAAAGATAAAAATGAATATAGAGGAGTAAATCATGCCTATATATGTGTTAGCATGAGAAAAGCTGATCTACATGAAACTATATCACCCCGTTCCCGAATATGGTTCTTTCCTTTCGATAAATAAAGACATTTTCAACACAAATTGACACAGAAGATGTCCATCAATAATAATTCCTCTTCTTTCTGCAAGAACGACAGCTGAAACGTCAATCACCGACATCTGAATAATAAAAACAATGCAATTTGCAATATTACTTTATTACTTTCCTCAATATTTTGTGCAATATCAGTTTTAGTATGATGTGCAATATTTTCTTATCATGTGTAATATTATTTTTTCTACTTCAGGATGGATCATTACTAGTATTATTTCTTACTTTTTCTTTCCAGTTTTATTTTAGCTTGCTTATGTTTGTTTTCAGTCATGTATCATACGGTCACTGCATTTATTATTTATTTGTTTAACACAAGTCTCGTTTGGTTTATGCCACAGCGGCGTAAACAGGAGAAACAGCGCCCCCTGACATTGTAACGGTCGTTCCATATTAGTTTGTGTGGTGAAAGGTGGTATTGCACTTCCTCAACTGAATTAATTTGCCCTAGTTTAAAGTCAGTTAGCGTCCCTTTTATTAAGAAAAACAAACGTTAATTATCAGCCAATGTCTCCATTTAATGGCGCAGCGATGTAGTTAATGTTGTAAGAAGACTGTGAGGAGAAGACAGCCGCGATTTGGCTTCACAAAAATTAAAATGAAATAAAAGCTACTGGGGCGGTTAGCTAATGTTAGCTCGTTAGCTCGGTTAGCTAGCAACAGTTAGCTTGTTTAAAGATAGTCGGTGGTGTTCTTTAAAAGGGCAACTTCTGACGGTTAATAAGAACCCGAGGAAGTTCACGTTAACAAAAGTAACTTTGCCAAGATGTTAAATTTCTAATTCAGAGAGGAAGGCGTGATATCAAACCGGAAGTTATGGGACGTATTTCCCCTATGGAGGTATTCAGCTTCAGGTAGGTGTTGATGTGAAAACAGCTGTATTGTGTCGCTTTTGGACTGAATTTCCTCAACTGTGCTCAGCTTTTGGTGGTAATGTCATGATGTGTGCCTGTATGTGACAGTTTTAGTAATTTGTTGTTGCTGTTTTTTCTTCCTTGCATGTTTTGAAGCTTTATTAGCTTTGTAAAGTGTTGTAGAGTTGGTTTGTCATCTGTTTTTTTTTTTTTTTTATTTTTTACATGCAGTGATATTTTGAGAAGGTTTTGATATTTTGGCTTGGTAGTCTGCCACTGATCTGCATTTCAGCTAGTAGGTACTAGACTTTGGTGATGCATCTATTAAGGGTTATGCCACATATTCTATTATAATGATGCATTTGTCCTCTGCCAACTGCATTCAACCTCTGCAGGAAATAGCTTGATGTCAACAAAAACTAAGTGCAGCAGATGTGAATCAACACCTACAACTGTGTGTTTGGTTATAAGGGCTCAGATTTAAAAAAAAAAACACCTAATTTTTATACCGCCTTTCAAAACCAGGTTTCGCAGAGAAGCAAAACATTTTTAAAGCATTTTTAATACCATTATGAAAGCATCCATCAAACTGACGGTGAACAAAATGAGTAGTTTAGAAAAACTAAGGGAGTACAGGTTTACAAAAGTGACTTTTAAGGCATGAATCCAGTGGTAAATGATGGGATGTCTACTTGCGTTGAAAGTTTTCCCCTTCAGGTAGCTGATGATTGAGACAACAATAGATTCTTGCAATTTCTCTGCTCATTAGGACTTTGAAATTTCTACATTTGTACATATTTGTGTCTGGGGCTGAATGGGATTTCTAATTGATTGTTTGGTTTTTGGCAGCTGTGTACATTTTGTAGCGTCATTAGGTTTGTAAAGTGATGTAAATATATGTTAAAGTAGTGTTCATTGTGTTTGCTAGGTTGTGTATGATGATTTGGTGTCTATCTGGTGTTCTGCCACTGATCTGTTCTTTTAAGTAGGTAGTAAACTTACAATGTGTACATGTTAAACGTCAAAGGACACTGCAGGCTTTATATTATATTGATGCTTTTGTCCAGTGACTTACATACAAGTGCATTCAATATTTGAGGCAAAATGTCATCTACATCGGGTGCACTTGAAACAAGTTTACCTTTTTTGAAATGGCTGATTTTGTTCATATCAATTTAAAAGCACAGCTGGCACCAAGAAATGTTAACTGACAGAATAAAAAGATTTAGGAAAGGTTCATTTGTACAATAAGAAAGTGTGAAATGCATCATGCATACACAGGAAGCAAGTGCCAGTTTACGTTGTTGATGGTAGTGTTTGAGAGGAGAGGACTGCCACTGGTTGGAGACACTGAGAGGGCAGAAAAAATGTGTTTTCTCTCAGTTTAACCCATCAAGATGGAAACAGGATTTTGTCAGGGCTGCTCAGAAATACTCTCTACCTGCCCACAAGTTCCTGACTTTGCAAACCTGAACTTCTTACACAAGGACTCCAAGACTTCTAAAGCGTGCGGTGTTCTGTACTGTAGTCCAAAACGGTTGGTTTTAGTCTGTTTGTCCAGGACAGAGATGAGCTGAGTGACCACTTCTAAAAGAACTAAATGGATTAGCCTCAGAGAGTGGGGTTTTACCATGGCTTGGATGTTGGAAGGATTGGCTTCCTTTTCTTCTTGTTAAGCATTTGTTTGTGTGGCATAGTTGAGTCCACATGATGGTTGGGATCAAGTTGTATAGTATGTTTAATGCAGTTCTAGGTGGGAACTTCTAATTGTCACTCCCCAATCAACGCTGTGCTGTGTTTGCTCGTGGTGAGTCTAGACGACCGTCATCAATCCTACATATTCCGCGTTCACATCATAATCTTTTCCACGTGAGTTTGCTGGCTGAAACGTATATTTCACAGAGATGTTTTTCTAAGTCTGCGATAACATTATCCCACTCCCTCTTGAAATTATTTCCTTCTGTGCTTGTCAGCGCTGTCACTCAAAAGCTGAGAAGTATGGCCACAGGAGCTTGTAATGGACAATCAAACCTTTCACACTCCGTGAACTTTGATGTTAGTGTTACAAGGTTAATGTCACAGTGGGCCGGGATTCAAAAATAGCAGTTCGCTGTGGGCTGTGGATGGATTCGTCAGTGGAAACCACATGCTTAGTGAAGCAGGTCTTCATAATTGCCCACTGACACACTGCCTGTTGAACTCTTTGCTGCTTACCACAGGAAAAAAATGTTAGTTTAGCAAAGTCACTCAACACTAGGTCACGTGTAAGGAAAAAACCCAGCATTATATGAGGAGGGAATGCTAACTATAGTCGGCATCTGGTTGATTGTTTATGTACTCATGTCACCACATTAACGCCTCTCTACGCACCACCTGCATCCTCCACCCTTCTTTTAAAATCTAACAAACATTCATTTTCAGCAAAGTCAGATTGGCTTAATGCTTCCACCAGCTCCAGGGGGAAATTACTTACAAGTTTTTTCTCCTCAGCTGAGTGTTGGCAGACCTCCATGAACAGTGTTTCCCCCCTTAAAGATGCATTACTTATGAATCAGAGGGAAAACGGAGGGGAATTACTGTTATTAGAAAGACTGGGTGTTATTAGAAAAAGTAAACTGCTGCGAAGGACCGCTAAGAGACTAATAAAACTTCAGCTTTTTCAAGGTTGGAGGTTCTTAGCAGCAGAGGTTGGACGGTAGCACAGGCCATGCCACCTCTGCTATACCACTAAATGTTAACACCTCAGCGTACACAAGACCAAACACAATAAAAAAGTCAGAGCAAGTTCTGTCTTGTGTCAGAGTTTCATGAGGTGTGGCGAGGTTTCTGCTTCCTGTGCTGAAAATTATCCACAGGCTGAAGGTCTCCGTGAGAACATTATTACAAGTAGTGGGTATCTTAGTGGTGTGTAGAAGTAGTAGTTTGTAAAAGCACATGAGCCTGGTACAAGAAAACACTCCTCAGCTAGATTCATTAAACTATTCTCAAGACTTTTTCGCTCAGTTTTCTTTGGGTTTATTATCCATTCTGCATGAATTTAATTTAACAATTGAAGCTGCAAAATCTATCACTGTGTATAATTAGGTACTGGTGCACAATAACACACTACATGCATCTTTTAATTTATTATATATATAAATTGGCTGAATGCTAAAAGCTGTTTTTACTCTAGAAGCTACTTTTTGGATGGATGTAACTGCTGTGAACAGTTTTGTACAGCAGATTTTATTTGTTTTGTCAGAAATATAGTTGTTTAATTTTACAGAGTAAGGCAACAATTGTGGTTAGTTTATCTTTTAGGAGTTTTTTTTTTTAAACTGATTTAGCAAAAAAAAAAAAAAAAAAAAATCCAAAATCTAATTGTCATTGAGGTGGGTTAGTAGCTGAGGAAATAGTTTAGCTAAAATTGAGATATTTTTGGGTTTTTTTCAGATATGGAATTCAGTATAACATGTGGTTGTTTACTTTGATTAGATTTTTTTGACCAAACTACAGTATAATACTATCACTTGAACACAAAACTGATGCTGTGCATTTCTGTTTGGAGTGGTCATTTCAGTAGGAACCTCTGCTTTGGCTGAGGATTTGAAGCATCTAATTCGCTATATTTCTACAATACTCGACTAGTTAAGGTACTCAAATACACGATGCACTAAGATAAGACAAGAGAGTGAGCTGTGCACTCTCAAGTATACAATAAATTGCATAAATTTTTAAAAAATGCCAATTATAGAGCTTTTCTTGGTTCAGAATTTGCCTTTGGGGGATGACTTGCACAGTGGAGACTAAAGTAATAAGCCCCTGTTGGCTTATTTGCCAGAAATCTTTGTATTTTTCTGTTGTTTTTGACCATTTGATAAAGAGAAATGTCTATTGTGCTTAAATGTGCAGAACTGGTTCAAAATATTTAGTAGTTTTGTCCACAAATTAATGATGTTGTGCAGTCATTTTGCCAGCAAACCTGTTTATTTAAACTCTTTTGTAATTGTCAGTGGACACCCAACTGGCCGGTAGATCGAATCATAAAGTGGTGAAAGTAGTTGCAGTTAAAATGTGTAGTGTGAATTAAAATGTTGTACAGTCTACCCAAAGCTGCCTATTCCAAGCCAAACTGAACCGAAGAAGTCTCATCCCAAACCAAACTTACCACACAGCTCGTGAAACTTACTTTTACACTTTCACTTTCTGCTGTTGGTCCGGCTTATTTTGGAAAGTTTTCCATGTTTCACCCGTGTAATGTTCCCCACAGCTGCCACATGGGACCTCAAGCGGTACACTGCTTCTATGTTTAGTGTGCACCGGCAGAGAGCTTGTGAACCGAAATCTTGGCTGGATGTTCTGACGGTGCAGCTACTTAAGGGATTTAATGCTGAGATACTTCTGGTGGTCCTTCATGAGTTCACTAAATCTGTCTTGGTCTTAGGTTGGATCATCTCGTCTTCATTGGATCTGAGTAAAGAATTTTCCTTAAACTTGTGGTTGCACCGTATCACCTGTACCTGGACTAGCATGACATGATATACAGCATCCTCTCTGGCTTGTCTTCAACTGTTTACGACCTGTTGTATTTACTGTAGTCTTTAACCTCTCTCTGCCTCTGAGTTGGTTTCTGCAGTGAGTTTTTGTGCCAAATAAAGCTCGGGGAAGCCCCTGGCTAAACTTGACCTGACGGCTGTCGTGACACAAAGTAATCACAGAGAAAAGTATTTCTGGCAAAAATAATTGGAAAACTAGATAAAATATGAGACACTGGATAGTTGGTTTCTCTCAACACACCCTCTCAATTATGAGGGAAAGTACTGCAGCCATTGTGATGCATTATAATTTATTGCCTTTAAGCAGTTTGCAGAGCTCAACAGCAGTATTTTCTAATGAGCCTGTTGGAAACCTTTAGTCTCTGGAGGGTAATATGGGATATAAACACGATGTTTGTCTTGTGCATTGGCCATTTCAAACAGTTATGTATATGTTTAATTTAGGATCATGGTTCAAAAGTTCGTTGTTCTTATTAGTTGCATAACATTTGAAGTCCGATATGTGCAAAGGTTGCTCACGCTATGTTCCTGTGGTCTCGTTTCTCTAGAAAAATATTGCCAGAGACGTGATTATTGCAGGGTGAGCTCTTTCATCACGGCTAACGTTACAGCAACCATCTGCATTAAGCGTTGGCAGCAGTATGTGCAACTTATCATTTCCCCATTTAACTATTAATCACTTTTTAAACTTTAAGGTCACGCACTGCCGAGAGGTTTGAATATAAACGACTCGAAGCATATTAAAGGTAATTCACCGTTTGAACCGCCGTGACCACTTACAGAGATAATTGAGTGTTTCCTTCTTTGAAATCTCACATAAATGGCTGCTTTGGCACTCGACTGTGTAGGAAGTTGGACTTCCGAGTAAGATCTGATGATGAGAAAATACAGCCCGGAGTGATTTTCACTACCTGTCAACTCTTTGTTTGATTACAAGACTAGAAAGTTTGATTAAAATCAGGAGCCATGGGTGTCTGAGCCGCAGGCCGCTGAAGAGGTTGGTTCATGCTCGTGTTATGGATTTGTATAAACTCTGATATGTTACTCCTCTTTTACCGCAGGGGACCATTTTGTTTATGGCCAAAGCCGAGCAGACCACCGCGTCTGTGTTCGCAAAACTCTTTTCACCATGAGGGCTGTAGCCGCCCGGAGCTGCTCCAGAGAAGTTTCTGTTGTGTGTCGAGTCCCAGACAGGAAACGGCACTCTGGGGAACCACAGGCATCCATAAATATTCAAGCCCAGAGAAGTTTATAGAGTTTGTCGTTAAGGATTTATGGTGGGCTGCAGAAGTGGTCATGCAGAGGAGGGGGGCATGTGGGGCTTTTTTCAGACCCCACTCGAAGCAGGGGTTCGCTCTAGACTCCTCCGAGGGGCAGGTGTTAGCGGTGAGAACCGGAAATAAGTGCTAAGATTTACCGACGCAAACATCACACCCCACCAATGTGACTGTAATTAAGTTCGGTGTCGTTGGGAGAGTTTAATATTCCTGTCGAGTTGTCGCGTCGTGGTGTTGGCCAATTTCTCTGTCCTGCTTCGCTTTTTCTCTTGTGAGGAAAACAATTTTGTGGCTCGCCATCTGTTTAGTGGTTTAAGGGGTTTGGAGGGAAACCCCAGGACAATGGGTTGTCATGTCTCTCCAGTCAGCATTATATTTATGCATTTGGGCATCATAATTTAACATGTGCTTACTTTAAACTGTGTAACACTAAACTCACTGCTTGGACTCCACAATTTAAAGACCTCCTCCAGTGAAAAGAATCTTTATTTACTTGTTCATGATCTGTTTGTTATGGCAGCTGAAACTATGTATGTTTTTTTTTTTTATAAAATAGAAGATATATTTGTCAAATAAAAGCGAGACCAGCAGAAGATGCATTTATAAACTGATAATTGAACTGAAGTCCACTTGACTATAGTGGTGTTTTTAGCTTAACTCTGATGAAAATATTAGTATTTTTAACCATGCTAGCATGTTCCCATGGTGGTTTCTATGTGATATAATGCATATCATGAGAGAAAAAAGTAGTCAACTCCATGGCTGAGGGTTTCCACCTTCATCACACATCATAGGCTAAGATCTGTGGAGTTTCGTACGTAACAGATCTTTCAGCTTGCAGGCTGGGCTTTTCTGTTCTCCTTTTCTTCTCTAGAATCTGAACATGTATGACTGAATGACTCTAACATAGTTGTAAACGATCTTGTGTGCCAAAGATGCAGTGAGCACCCGATTTAGATGCTATCATCTTTAAATATTTCACTTTGTGTGTGATACATACAAAATACATGACACTTTACCATTTAACATAAAATACAGGGGGAAAAGTACATTTTTACGCTGCACTTGTAATTTTGATACCGAAACTTCACCAAAAACTGTCTGAAAATACGATTAATCACAGAATGAGAACAGTGAGTAACAATGAAAGACGAAATGAGACTCTGGTAAAGAAATAACACCATGAGACTAGTTCCAGATGAGACTCAAACCCCTCCAACCTCAGACTTTTATTCCTCCTGTGCAAGCGCTAAAGCTAATAAAATGGAGTCTAGTAGAAGGTGGAGGACGTCTCCATGGGCACGTGTGAAGGAATCCAGTAGAATGTTAACAAGCGTTTAATGTGCTGCTACGAAACGGGTGCAGCAGGTAAAAAGAGAGACAAAACATTAGATAAAAAGGTTAGAAAACGACAAAAAATGGACAAATGAAAAAATTTTGACAACAAAATGACGAAAACAAGAAACAAAATGACAGAAAAATAGATTAACAACACAAGCAACACAAAAAAACACAAAACGCTACACAAAATAACGAATAAAGCAAAAGACAAAATGACAAAAATAAGACAAAAAACACAAGCGAGGCAAAAAGGAAACACAAAACGATGAAAACACGAAACAAAATGACAGAAAAATAGATTAGCGACACAAAAAATCACAAAACGACAAAATGCTACACAAAACAGCGAATAAAGCAAAAGACAAAATGACAAAAATAAGACAAAAAACACAAGCGAGGCAAAAAGGAAACACAAAACGATGAAAACACGAAACAAGAAGGAAACAAAATGACAAAAGCATGAGATAAACAACAAAAGTCAGACAAAAATGACAAAAAAAACAGACAAAATATTACAAAAATGAGGCACAAAATGCCAAAAGAACAATGAGGAATCTAGTATTTTAATTTATGATCAGATCAACTTGTCATGGTATAAAAATTATTTTAATTTTATAGTTTTACTAATTTACAATCTGCAGTTAATGTCTTCTCTGTAATTTTTCCACTTTGAGGGCCGGATTGGACCCTCTGGAGGACCGCTTTTGGACCACGGGCCTCATGTTGGACACCCCTGCTGTAGACTTCCATCTAAGCCATTTTAAGTTAGAAACTCATTTTTTTTTACCTGGAAAAAGCTTCTAAGTGACTAACTTCTCTGCCATTTTTAAACACAGATGTGATTTTTTCGGGCTTTAATCGACGTCTGGACAGTAAATTTAAGAGCTGATCCTTTTTTAGCTTCTACAAAGAAAATAAATCATTAAAAACAGGCACTGCTTACAGCACGTCCACATCTCTGTGAGGTTGAAAAAGAGGAAGGCTACACGCCCGAGTTAGTCAACTTCAATTTTCAGCTCTTGCTTTCGTATGTTTTTTTTTTTTTTGTGCGAACACGAAACCGCTCCTAGCTTTTGCGGAACATCGTGGCTTTGGGTCAGCATATTTGTCTTTCACAACCTGCTTTCCACTCGGCTGGATGGATGCCCCGGTGTACTCACCACAACCACATGACGCTTCAACCAATACCCAGCATAATGACTACTTCATCTGACACTTCACACCTACTTTTTTTTTTTAAAGCTCATCTTTGTACTTCCCCTTTCTCATTTCTCTTTTTGTGACCTTCAGCTTTTCCCCCTCATCAGCCGTGTTAACAGCCACCGTCTCTCTTCTCTGTTTTCTTTCCCTGCTTCCATAATAAGTTTTCCTCTCATGCAGAACTTCTGGATATTTCTAGGGATCCCTGTGAAACCTCAGCTTCCCTCTTTTTACTTCATTTTTGTTCCTTTTTTTCGTACATGCTGCTGCTTTGTCATTTCAGTGCATCTCAAGGCCACGAAACCAAGCTTCATTTCAACACCGCCGTTTCCCTTCAAAATCCATGAGTCACTGGTGTCTCCGCACCGCACCGAGATAATAGCGATTCTCAGTAAAGGTCAAAGCGACGCCATGCTTTCCAAAAAAACCCCACTTTGCCTATTTTGAAAGTTCTGAAGGCTTTCGGGGAACCTTTCTGTGGCAGAATAGAGTTGTACCTGGTGATTTTGGTGTTAAACTGTGCAGCGTGAGTGATGTTACCGCCTCAGATAGCTTCTCTGGTTTGTCTGTCAGGTGGTAAAATACTGGTCTGAGGCTGTAGTTACAACATGTACCGTTCTGTTCTGTTCACTGATTGCACAACAGCGTACGGTTAGCCTTTTGTAAATAAAAAATGCCAACCAACTCCTAAACACAATCAATTTACGATCACATAAGAGACAGAAACATAGCAAATCTACGAAGAAGCGACACCAAAACTTCAAGACAAGCAGAAAGAAAATTTTGTTGATACCATACTGTAGATTACAGCAAAAACAATTAATCAGTTAGTGCCACAACAAAATATTTTAGTAGTCGGTTAACTGGTTTTATTGGTTTTGAGAGAAAAAGGTAAAAATATAGCTTCTTAATTTGAATATTTCTGGGTTTCTTTACTCTTCCTTAACAGTAAATTAAATACTTTTGGGATATGAGTGAAATAACACATTTGAAGAACTATTATTGTATTTTTGAGACAAAGATCAACATTTTCCGCCATTTTCTGACAAATAATTGAGAAAATAATTGACAGATTTATGGAGTTTCTTGCAGATTTGTACTGTTGTTAAATTACAGATAACTTGTAAAATCTAGGGCTGGCATGAATAGTGGTTTCTGGCCTCCCAGTATTCGGGCCCTATTAAAGACGAATATCTGAATATTCGTTCCGACGGGGGGGTGTGGGGGGGCCTTTTGGCTGAGACGGCCCGAATATTCAGATCCATTCGTCTGGTCTCCTGGGTCCAAATTTTGCCTTCGTTTTGTCTTCAGTTAAACTGAAGAATTCCCAAACAGTGGAGGTCTTCAGCATCTTGTCTTGTGTTTATGCAACAAAGTGAAGCGTGACGTCAGAGTCGGCAGCAACCCGGCCGTTCAGGTGGTGGTAAGAAACAGGAATGGAGGAGCAGAGATGAGCCGAACACGACGGGATGAGCCGATGTGGGCTGAAGGCGAAGGGAAGAGACGAGCTCTGACTATTTTCGTCTGGGGGGAAGGAAGGGGTGATCACGTAGACTTATGTGTATATGTTTATGTGATCAAACGACGGGATGAGCCGATATGAGCTGATGTGGGCCGAAGAAGGGAAGACAGTAACGGCGAATATTCTTTCCGCCCGGTAATGTCCGACAGAGGGGCGATTATATAAATTACTGTCCGGATACTGCCGTCGCGAACGAATATTCGGATATTCGGGTCCAGCCCTCGTAAAATCACAGAAAATGTAATAATTTACACATCATTGACTATAAAAAATGAGCAAGTTAAAGCTATAAATATTGTCCCCATCAGCAGTCTGTATTTTTATAAACTGTAATTCATACTTTAGCAATGTTTGACTGTAAAATTACACATTTTCTCTGTGTTTAAATCAACAAAAAATATTTGTTTCATTATTTAATGGAAAAAATACATATTTGTAGTCTTAAAAAAAGGTTTATTTTGTTAAAGTACAGATAATATCTAGTAAAATCATATAAAAAATATTATTTTAATTGTGGAAAAACTCGGACAAAACTCTAAATAATGTCCATATCAAACATCAGTATTTTTCACTGCAGACTTTATTACTGCTTTTACAATGTGTGATGTTGGAATTGCACTGTTTTGATGTATTAAATCTACTAAAACGTCCTAATTTTACAAATATCTGCCGCTGTTATCAAAGTTTTTACAGCTGTTGGACATCACATTATTCTACCATTTGTTTTTGTCATTTGCTGCCACATTTTCCTAATTTTTAAATGATTTTTTACAGTGTAAGTGGGAACATTATGACATCAGCACGTCACAGAGTTGAGGCAAATAAACAACACTAAATCTAACCCACAAAGTGTTCTAGAAGTGGCTGTGTGAGTTGCATTCAAATTAATTTTTCACAATTTACATTAGTTCCACTTGGTGTTATTGGAAAGCAGACGGGCCTTTCATTTATGGTAAACATATTTATCTGAGCCAACTGAAGACATCACCTGGGTTTGCTTTGTCTTTCCAGCCGCTGCACATCCCCTGCAGTGTCATGTGATCCCACCAGCAGCCCAATAAAAAGCAGGAAGCTTCATTTCCTATCCTGCCAACAAATTGCTCATCCGTCCTCCCCTATCTTCACTAGCACTCAGATTTAAATGAAAGGAGAGACCGAAACAAGGCCGACGTTACAGGAAAGTAAACAAGGGCTGCCATGTGAAGAATCCAGCTGCATTTTTGCAATATATAGAAAGGGAAATGTTGATGTCTACCTCTTTGGCAGAAGTGAATTATTTAGGAATGATCTAGAGTGCTGTGGGAGCCTTGGCGTGTAGTCATCTAGGTAGAGATGATACTTCAGCTGTTGTTCGACTCGTTCCCATAATACCATCCACCAATTATCAATGCTTTTGTTCTTGTTGGAGCTGCTGTGTTAAGAGCAGTCGTGTCTGTCTCATGCTTTGGCCCGTAGCGTTGATCTGGCACTCATTAGTTCTAGTCTTGATGTTATGCAAGGGAAGTGTGAACATGTGTGGGCGCCTGTTTGTTTGTGTTTGCGCTCATGCATGCGTGCGTTCATGCACTGAATCAAGAAATCCACTTGAATCTGTGGTGCGACGGGTTTGCTAACTGCCAATTCGTTAAGAGGGAGCATCGGTCTTAAATAATCCGGCGTTTATTACACAAGAGAGGGAGCCGGCGCTGATTAAGGGGAACAGTAGACTCTTAATGGGTTAGCATTATGCTCAGCAAAATGGCCCTTAGCAACCTGAGCTAAAGGGATTGTATACCGCGGTGTGAAAGGTCTCACAGTTTATTATTAGTAAAGCTAATGGGTGACTAGAGGGCTGTTTTCTCATCTGTGTCATTAGTTCCTCTTTCACAAGCTTGTGGTGTCTGTTCACTGAAAACGGGCCTTTTCTGTTTTCTCGTTTCTTTTTTTTCCCCTTTGGTCTGGCAGCCCACGAGCGAAAATAAGATATTTGATGTTGTTTTGCTGTCTGTCTGTCTGTCTTTCCTGCACCCACTCCTCTATCACACTCTGCCGTATCTCAATCACGCTCATATACAAATGTGCACCCACACACTCCTCCTATCTGAAAACACACATACACGACCGTAGAGGAGAAAATCAGGCAAACCGCCCTCATGAATTCTTATTAAAGTGAGATTATTGAAATGGCAGTCCTTGCGTTTCGACGTCAATCATTGCACATTATGCCAGTGGCGATAAAAGCGTTTATTTTCCGTCTGGCTCGAGGTCCAATTACTCCTGCAGTTTACTGCACACACGGCGGTGAGATTCAGGTTCTCGGACCAATATGGTCAACAGCGTGTTGTGCTGTCTATCAGGATTTAATATGAGATGTCAGTTAGGATTTGCAGAAGTTTGACGGATATCTCAGGCTGATATGGCCGCTACTTTCTGACCCTCTGGTCCTGACAGGACAGCATTTCTCCAAAGATGCACTTAAGCTTTCCTGTCTATGTCTGAGTGACCACTAGCGCTGGCCCGAATAGTGGTTTCTGGTCTCCGGATATTCGGGCCCTATTAAAGACAAATATCCGAATATTCGCTCATCCCCGTAATGTCCAAGGGGGGGTTGGGGGGGACCGGAGGAGACCCGCCTGAATATTTGGATCCATTCGTCTGGGGCGAATATTGGGATACCAAAATTATTATCCGGATACCACCGTAGTGAACGAATATTCGGATATTCGGGATATTCAGGTCCAGCCCTAGTGACCACTAGTGTTAATTCTGACACCCTATAGTGATTTAGTTTTAGTCTTTTGACGAAAAAATGCCCCCATTTTAGTCAAATCTTAAGGTACATGTCCACTAGAACCAGCAATTTGTGTTGCATGCTGGTCCGATTGCAGTGCGTCTCCCCGCAGCTCATTTGCATAAAATAGACTCGACTTCGACTTCATGCGAATTCGATTAGGTGTGTGGAAGTCCGATGCATCGCAAAACTTTCGTCAAACGTCTAAAAACTAGCCGTCGGTGAACTAAAACCAGGACACATTCAGCAGCTGCACAGATTATTTCTCGCCTTCAGAAATGCTTTTAGCTGAACTGTTTTCGTAATAAAAGAGAAAGTTTGCAATTGAGCCACCATGTTGGTCCGGCTTGAAATCCAGGAGCAGACAGCTTCTGAGTCGATGCGTTTGTCCAATCAGGGGCAGGATCGTTGGAGAAGAAGGTCGGCAGCAGATGAACAGCAGCTACTGGCCTCAATACACGCCTACCAAGCGGGAGATTTTCAGATGCGGCACGTTTACATGCAGGAAAAGCACATCTAGTGGACACATAACACAACACTTCAGTTATAAAGGAAAGCTTTAAATTCAATTTTACGCCCTAAAAGCGGCATTGTTTATATCTTTATTATTATTGTTTTACTAATCTCTGTTTTTACAGTTTCTGACTGGCAATTTTGGGGTTTAAATATCCCCTGAGATGCTCTAATAATTAGTTATAATAAGTCCTTAATTCATTTTCACACTGTATGATCATATCACATTTTGTTTTTCTGCTTGTGCCGGCTATTTATGGAGCCCACCAAACGGGTGATTTTCAGATGCGGCACGTTTACATGCGGGAAAAACATCTAGTGGACACGTAGCATGAGTCCTTTTATTGGTTTTTAATTAGTGTATTATTTAGTAAAACCTGAAGACAATCTGGTCTAGTTTTCCTGCATCACATTTTTATCAAATTCTTGCATTTTTGTTTTTTGTATTCTGCCCGCCTAGCATTAGCATTAGCACCAGCGCAGACACCTGTTTTCTCCAGATCTTTCAGAAGATGTTTGACCCACTTGATCACAAAAAACGTACTTATTATCTAGGTTTAGCTTTAGAAGATGCTAAACTGCCTTCATGTTTATAATGTCTATCAGCAGTTCATTTTTCCTTTTGTCTAATACTCATTAAGTTTTAGTTCAAGAACCACTAAGGTTAAATAACACATAATGTTTGCAAGATGCTTTTTACTAACAGTAATACATCAGATCAGCTGCTTCTCAGCAGGAGATATTTCATCTGAGGGAGGAAAACTTTCATTATTTGGGAACTAGTAACTCCACAGATGCTGCAAGTTACTAAACTAGTAATCCACCAGTTTGTCCATTTGTCCGTCTTAGAGATTATTTTTTAGTTTTTATGCACATACAAAATATATGAAACATTTTGTTACAGTTCTTGTCTTGAAATATTACATTTTATTTTGTTTTAGTTTAATTTTTATTGTGGGAAAAAAAGATGATTGGCACATTTTTGACCTCCAGAAAATGACCCAAAAATATATGATGGGGGGGATCTAAAAATAGCTAAACTGGTTATTTTAAATGTTGTAAACTGAATATTTAGAAGTTTATATGTATGTTTACACTGTACATGCCTCTAGCACAGACCTCAGCTTCCAGCACGAATATTGGATTTTGGCACAAGTTGGAATATGTCACATAAATATGTATAAATCAATCAAAAGTTATTGCTTTAAGCTATCTAAAACAAAGTGTAGAGATTTTGCAGTCAGTCGATGTTCAGCAAATGATCTCATAGCACAATTTTGAGTCTTGTGGTTTAAGACAAACAAACAAGCAGTTCCCATTAAATCCGGTTGCTGCGTTGTGAGAGTTAAATAATTAAAGACTCTTTCTTCGCTGTGTCAGCTGCGTGTTAAGTTTTTGAGAGGGCTGAGCGTGTGCCTCGGCCAACGATTGTTATTCCGAGCAGGTTGGAAGCACAGGTGAACATAATCCACTGAAAACATGTAGAAAACACACTCATGCTTCCTGATTCTGTTTGCATCGGTGCGCCTCTGCAGCCCCGGCCTGTGCTGTGCAGCAAACAGCTGGGGGGCATGTTTGATTATGGGTCAGTGCTGAGCTTTTCATGTGTGGGGCAGGTTTGCAAAACAGAAGGGATGCAGGCCTCCGGACAGCAGATAGGGGGGGGAAAAACAAACAAAAAAAAAACAGTGCTTGCGTTTTTCAAACTTGATATTTTCAGTAACTTTCCTTGTTTTTTCAGTGCACACAGGATGAGTCATCGCGTGATTTGTAGATGGTACTCCATGTGACCCTCGGATCGTCTCGGGGTATTCTGCACGCTGCTTGCAAGTATTTTACTTTTTATTTAATTACTTCAGACAAGCATGAAGTCAAACCTGGCATATAAGACTATTATTTGTTCTAATGGGTGCAATTAAGAGAGTAAAGTCATAGATACAGTAAAATGAAGGTCATGTGTGCACCTTATATCTGAAATACCTCCCAGTCTGTCAGCTTCTATCTGTCTGCATGTCCATCAGTAAGTCAGCGTTACATCTCTGTGTTCGCCGGTCTCTCTGCTGATATATTTATAGGGATTTCCTGAGGCTTGCTTTCTGCATGTTAGATGCTTCCTCTTGATGCTGAGTGCTGTCAGGTGCTGCCTAAGTGTTACTGGGTGACATCTGGGTGAGCCTAATGCTACATGTGAGTTATCTGTTGTGACTGAGGACTGTCTGATGACATTTGTCAGTGTTTACTGTTGTAGGTGAAGAGAGACTTCTTTTTTTTCTTCTTCCTGGCTAGGACTCAGTGTTGACAAGGTTGCAGAAAGTTCATCTTTTGTTTGTCGGGAGCGTGACCGGTGCCCGGACAGACGTGTAAGGGCTGTGGCAGCTTGTCTTTGTTTAGGTTGGGCTGATGCAGATGTTGCCCTGTGGATGTCAGACTTCAGGTGAAGTTGAATGCTTATGTCGTCCCTCCTCGTCTTTCTCATTTCCTCTTCTTGAATGCCCTTGCTTTCATTTTCTGCTTTTGTTCACGACTTTATTAACAGCTTAGTGTGTCTGACTTGAGGAAGTTGCTCTACAGATAAGAATCAGGGAAGTCAGTAACCAAAACCAAAACTCCTAAATGCTTTCTTATCTGCCTAGCAAATGGAAACTCAAGCTTGTGGACTGATTTAGCGAGTTTTAAAATGTGCACACTTACAAGAATTAAAGATGAAGCATTTTCTGCTAGCTTAGAGGTTGAGCTTAAGATATGAAGTTCCTGTAATATGACTCGGAAGCATCACAGGTCAGCTGTGACATACTTGTTGTGTCAACACTTTCAACCGAAGTGAGCCGCCTGCTGTGGCTAGAGATGATGCTGAGAGAGAGATGAGACTGAGCCAGGTTTAAAAATGGAAATAATGAGCTGAGAGTAACTGCAGTGTTGCATGGAGGGATGTCAAGACACCAGACAAGTGGTAGCCTGTAGTTATACCACCGGATTTCCATGATTCTCCCATTTTTTTTTTTTAAACTAAGAGTCAATCAGTGCAGTAATACACACACAATGTCACTTTTTGAGAGACTGAACAGTAACGACAGTAGCCGAAGACAAGGACCAACAACTGTCACAATTCATAAACAATATCAGTAACACATCAGGATCTGAATGCTGTGACAACATGTTTATACAAGAAAAACTCTGAGAGCGCAGCACTCCTCCAAGGCTGCTCATTCCCCCATATGTCAGAAATGCAGCATATTTTTGAAGAAATGCAGCATTTTTTTAGTAGTTATTGATGGTCAGAAATCACAGCGACGTAGAATGTGTCCATTTAACCCTTACCAGGCCATGTTTCTGGAGAAGTACATATACTAAAACATATACTAAAACCACCTAATCCATAAAAATCGATCAAGTCTTGCGAGGTCGCACTGTCGTAGACATATTGAATTTCGGCCGGTACACGGCCCCGATAAGAGCTTCGTAATTGCGGCTTCGTTATAACGCCTCATACGGCTTTATCGTTTGAAATAAGCAAATTTGGGGCCAATGTTTATATCTTACCAAACATATGAGTGTGTGCATATTTTATGTTAATTAGCAATCATAAACAAGTCACACGTGTTGAGCCGAGAATGTTCGGTTTCGGCTGTGTGTACGAGTAAGCGGAGCCGAGTATACTCCGTCTCGGCTATTTAAGGGTTAAAATAGATGTACCCACAAATAAAATGACCTTGCACTGAGCACAGGAGTGTGTTCTGCATGTGTACGTTATGTACGGGAACCAAATCACGTGACCTAAACATGTAGCGGGCAGCGGGAATTGACGGGACTCAGAAACGCTTCCACAATTTAATCAGCTGTTCCTTTTATAATTTCTGACAAAGCCCTGATAAGTCCTCAGTGATGGATTCGTAGCAGGATCACAGACTATAAGCTGCATCACTGCCAAAATCTAATCACTTGGTCCTTGTGTCATTTTTGATCTGCCCTGAAAATTTCATCCAAATCCGTTTTTCCGTTTTTGAGTAATGATGCTAACAGATGGATTTATGTACGCCGATCGTCACTTAACTCCACCGCGTTCCATGGTGAAGTAATAAAGCTAACAGCTCCTTCTTGTTGAACTCTGTACAGATCCAGATGTCTATCTAATGAGGTGCTTTTATAGGTTTGAGATGTTTCCTCCTTTTGTTCTAAATGCTGTGCGACACTGTTTCAACATCATATCTGTTCAAATTACGCACAGTTTTAGTTACCAGCATTATGTTGCTTGCTGACGTGTTTCAATCGCGTCTGCCGTCTTTCTCAGAGCGTCATCTGACATGTGATACACAGAAAACATACACAGGAGAAACAGGTAGATCATCCAGCACAAGTTAAAAGGAACATCAGACAGAATGTGAAAAGGAAACGGTTGGACAAAAAGACGAACAAGAAAACTTAAAATCAGCCATCGTGGACCACTGTAGAAGAAATAACCACATTATGGACTGGGACAAGGAGAGGATCATAACATCAGAGGACAGCAAATAGAAATGATGGATTAAGAAGGCCGTAGAGATCAGGAAGCGGGCAAGCAGGTCCATGAACCGAGACGAGGGGTAACACCTTCTCACATACCTGGAGTTCCATCTTCAAGAGACCATCAGACGGTGAGGGGCGTGGCCAATATGTCAGACGGTCACCTGATGAAAATGACATGTCAGACCGCAGATGTGGTCGAAGCATGTTAGCATGGAAAAAAACATCTTTTCCTTTCTTAGTTGTCCATTAGAAAGTAAAGCTATTCTAAAGTAAAAAACAACAAAATGAAGACAATCTAAAACAATAACTTCTAATCTGTATCTGATGTCAGAAGATACCTCCTATCTGAAATACATCCACCTTTTATTTCGTATTTTATCACACAGTAGCAGATGCGCACATTAAAATCACCTTATGTCACGTATCAGCTCAGTAAACACAAATGAGACATCGTGATTAATTTGGTTGAACGAATTCTGTAATTTAACGGCACCTTTATGCCAAAACCTCTCACAGATCCGCTAACGCTCTGAACGCGCCTCCACAACCGGCCAGCCATAACAACCGTGTCGTTAGAATAATTTATAAGCCTAATTTGAGGGCGTTTCAGGCAATTCTGCACCCGTGTGTCCAGCAGAAATTATTAATTTGAGTGGACAAATTTCCTAATTTCCAAACACAAATGCTTAAAAATATTCTGCTTGACTCCTGATGGACCTTTTAGTACAACACAGCTTCTGATATTCTATTTATCACAAGATTGCATCACATCTCTCTCACATTTTCATGATGGTGCAGCTGTCTGACAATAAAATAAAGGTCTGTCGATGGTCGTATGATGTTATTGGCTTTAATTAAAGTGAAGATCAGCGATAGACAAGCGGTGCCTTCCTAACAATACCAGCAGTAATAAAAACCTCCCGGCATCCTCGGCTTTCTTGCTGGAAATCATCTCAGTTTCTGACCAGCCACTTGTAGGCAGAGGTCACTTTCCCTCCCTCCCCGACTGCAGCAGGTTCTCTGCAAAGCCTCATTATCCTTTTATCTCAACATTTATCTGACAAGAGAGCGGGGAGGGAGCATCCCGGCCGTCTTTAAAGATTAATAAAAGGCAGTGAAAAGCGAAAGAAAGCCCCGAAAAAAAGAAACTAGCAATTCTGTTTAATGTCTGCATGTGATAGGGTTGACAGAATTATTAATCAGAAACTAAAGAAAATCCAGACCTTTGCTCTCAGCTGCCTCACTTAGAGTCTTTAGTTACCACCATTACATAGCAACTGAAGGTCGGGAGGTCTGCCACTAATTGGTTCTACAGGGTTTTGAATAACAATGAGCCCAATTATAAAATCACTATGAGACACCACAGAGGAGTAAGAGAGAGAGAGAGAGAGTGTGAGAAACAGAGGGAGGGAGCATAAAAGAGAGAAGGAGAGTGACGAGGGACCTGCCGGACCAGCGATGGGAAAGAGGGACTGCAGAGAAGAAAGACAGAAGTGAAGCTGTTTCATCACTTTTGCTTCCCTTTCCTCAGCAGCGAGCTATTAATAAAATTTATAAATCAGCGGTGGCATAAATTTTAATAGAGGGCTGTGGAAAAACAGTCAAGGTCTCTGAAGATAGCTCCACCTCATTTGAAATTCCATTTGCATAAAAGATTCACGTAACACGGGCAGATTCGAAGGGAATCTTCTTTTTTATCGTATGTTCATTTATTAGTAATAGAACCCTTTCTACATGGCGGGATCTGACACGAGCACTTTGGAATATAAATCAGTGTCTTTAGAACAAGTGTCTCCTCCTTTTTTTTGTAAAATATCTTGTGTCGTTCCATATGTGGCCCGCCTGTGTGTGTTTTTGTCGTATCGGTGGCGGTGAAAGCACCGAGGGCGTCGTTAGTCTCGTGTGTTTGTGCAGATGCTCGAATGTTGTGTCGTGTTTTTGTGCGACGAGACATCAGCAGACAGGTTCGGCGGCCACCTGGTGGCTCTGTTCCTCTGAGAAACAAAAGAACAACCGCTCCCCAAATTAGCGCTTTGTCAGGTGGGTGGAGACGCCGTGTCAGGTGGAACAACATCCCCTCCCTCCGACCGGCTTTCACACACACCACCGGGTACGAGCTGACGTTCTACCGTTTTATCTTATTTAACAGCTTCAGTTAACGCCGACTGTGTTTGTGTGTGTGTCTTCTGTAGAAGCTCGGGGGCCGACAGGCGGTTTGGAAATTATATCATAATTCAGCTGCAAAACTCTCCAACATCCTGTTTACCGGGAGCAGACGAGCATCTCCTGCCGCTGTCTTTGATCGTGGTTCGATTGATCACTTTGGAGTGGAGTGGGCACCTGATAAAAGTAGCGGTGATTGTTGTGTGTTTGTCCGCTGAGACTGTCTGGGATTACAGTCAGCCTTTAATCAACCTGGAGCAGAGGCCACGTCCTGCCGGCCCACCTCAGGCTCCTTACCCCTCATTCTATTGAAAGTATTGACCCAGAATTTCAAACAAAAGCTCTTTGATTTTTGTTTCCAAGCGACACATCGGATTAAATCAATGGATTGAGTTTACACTAAGGAACTCAGTCTTGCTGGGGAGTTTTGGCTGATTTGAACAGAGTAGTCAATAAACAGAAAATTATTTGATTATTCTTTAAGATTCCCAACTTAAAGTAATGCTTAATTTCATTTATTTCCTTAATTAGATCTATGACAGTCCTCTGTAACTTGAGAAATCTGTGCTAGAGCAAGAAAACAAAGACAATATTTGAGATTTTTCATATTATTATCAGTTTAGTTCATCAGTTTAGTAATTTGTCAAGAAAAAAATCCAAATGTTCTCTTATTACAGCCTCTCAAATACGACCATTTCCTTTTTTTAAATATGTGTTTAGCATTTCATAGACAAATAAAACTGCTCCGTGTCAGAGCCCAACGGATTGTCTACACAAAAATCATTCAGGACTCATGCATAAACAGTCACACACCTCCATATGAAGCAGGAACAGCATCTATGACGTGCACTTGTTGCACCTGTGAGATGACCTGAGTCAGTTTCCATTTTCTCCAGCTGCCAGTATAGCGTTGCTGCCCCCCCCACTGTCAAATCCATTCCATTTGTTTTTCCTCCTAATTAAGCAATTAATATCTGCCATTTTGATTGTTTGCTGTTTGCCTTAGTGCCGCCTTAATAGTGCCGTGTTTGTCTGTTTGCAGGCGGAAGCTATCGTGCTGAATAATGCATGGCACATCGCCGCGACAGACAGTGTTGCTATTTGAATTATGAACACATCGGGGTGAGACGCTAACTCGCTCTGACTAGCCCGAGGTGAAAGAGAGAAGAAAGGCTGAGAAATAAGTCTCATCCCGAGCTTCTTCTGCTGCCTCACCTTTATTCGATGCGATGGATGAGAGGAACAGTGGACATCTTGGAGACTTTCATGTTCCTTGTTAAAACCCCGGGAAACCTGAAACGTGCTGCTGTCACCACGCCTCATTTAACACGTAAATGTGCCTGATTTTCAGGTGAATTTGACTTTTTGCTCCTCTGAAGTCGTCCAGATATGCGTTATATGTGCAAATGATGTAGTTTTCCTCTTCTTGCTCTTTCGCCATTTTTACCCAAAGATGATTTATTTATTTTGGTCTCTGTTGGACCAACTGTAACCTACTCCAGTGAAAACTTTGCCCCAGCTGCATTCAGAGTTAATGAGTCAGAGAATTATTCAGCACAACATAACAGTCACTTTCTGAATTAGTTTTGCAATATTTATCTTAAGTAGCATTCACAAGTGTTGAGTGAAATGTCTGAGTAGCGTCTGGGCTGCTTATTTATTTTTCAGACATGTTTCTGTTGGGAATATTTATTAAAAATGTGCAGCAATTTTCTTTACTTTCTAGCCAGCACCAGTATGAGTTCACAATTTTGGTGTGTTAAATAGGGCCCGAACGATGTCGATTTTTTGAGGCTGATGCCGATTCCGATATTTGGCAAAAAAATAATACGATAACCGATAAATTGGCCGATTATTTAAAAAATATATAATGAATAAAATAACTTCTTTTTTGGTCCCTTAACGCTTACAACAACAAGATATGACTTACAGGTAGAACATTTTACTGTTTTACAATACTTTGTCCTTTAGTATTTGTTTGACTTTAGAACAGAGAGGAATTTTCTTTTCTTTCTTTCTTTCTTTCTTTCTTTCTTTCTTTCTTTCTTTCTTTCTTTCTTGGCTTTTAAGCTGTTAGCTGTCGCTATGCTAGGTTAGCATAACTACAGCGATGTTATTGCTAGCATAAACTGACAGGAAGTAACTTAAGCTAGGCTAGCACAACTTTAGCAGCGTAAATGAAAAGCAGCGAAGCAAGCGTCATGACACACGGCAAAGAGAGTTCAACTGAAACGGGAGACACACTGAGTCATTGTCAATCTCCAACACTTAACAGTATTTACTGTTTTATGAGAAATTAAGACTATATCGGCATTTAATCTGCAAAACTCCGGCCAATGGTGATTATTTTGCAAAGGGTAATAATCGACTGTTTTAATCGGTCGGCCGATATATCAGTTGGGCCCTGCAGCAAAATAATGACATTCCCCTCAACTTCAGATAAACTTTAGTGACATTTAGCAGCTTATTGATGTCATGCATATGCAAAACACCACCTAAATCTATTATTCTCTGACAAAAACAAACACAACGCACAGGTGCATTTGCATGATAATTTATACAGTTCCCTATGGCAGGTCACCAGGATCTTTCCCTCGTACTCGTTCCCGGCTATTCTTTGATAAACTTTATAGGGATAAGATGCCGTTTGATCTGCGAGAAGCGTGTGTGATTTGTACAGAAGAAAGCGACTAAGACACTGGGGCATGCTTTAGGGGCGAACTGAGTTAAAGCACGGCGTTCAACCGTCTGTCACCTTGAAGAGAGGCGGTTCAAATCTGCAGGGAACAGATCTGTCGTGAGAAACGCCTGGGCATCTTTCCCCCGGGAGACAGAAGGGGGAAACGAGAGGGGTGAGAGACGAGTGAGAATTGCACTGAGAGAGAGGAGCAGTGAGAAAGGGAGTGCTGATAAAGGAATAATGAGAAAGTGTGTGCATGTGCCAAAATCCAGAACTGTGCCTGACAACTTATTAGCACATTAAAGGGGAAAAACAGGGGGTAACAAAACCAAAACAAAAACTTACCGACGCTGCTGTGGCTTTTAAGGACATTTTGGCCTTTTTTTTCTCCAGCGATGCACATCCTAAGCTATGCAAATCAGCCTCGGTGTTTGCCTAGCTTGAAAAAGCAACTCTATTATTATTAACAGCAAAAGAAAAAAGTCTGACTGGGGGTTATTTTACCTCTCCCAGCGGGAAGTCTGCAAATTAACAAAAAGAAAATTGAATGCAACATTCGCCGCCTCTGTTATTTCTGTATTTTCCATCTCCGTCCCCACATGAGAACGCCACATCCTCTAAATTAATTAGCTCTGAATATGTCTTAATGATATTTATACTTTTTAGTGTAATTGTCTAATTGTGCTTTTCTGAAGAAACATATACAGTGTGTTTTAGAAGACAAGCTCTTTGCAACGGAAAATAGGCAGAGAATTTCTCAGCTTATTAAGGAAATTTTTTGATGTTCAGCACATCATTAAATCCGCTCCCATTGTGATTGTGCCTAACCAGCCTCCTCTCTCCTCCTCGCTCGCTGTTGTTTCTCTGGGGATAGATTCTGCACCAGGCTGTTGGTCAATTAGTCAGTGTGTGTAATTCAAAGGCTGAGGAACGACCGGAGGGAAATGGAGAATATGTGTTTTCTGTGCCGCGCATGTGTTTGTGTGAGGGAGTGCGGTGGTAGTAAAGGGCAGGAAATGCACAAAGATGAGGTTTAATGGATGCTTGGCCTCGAGGTAATACAGCTGGCCTCTTGGAATATGGGAAAACTGTAGCTGTCATGTGTCAGCTAGGGCTGGACCCAAATATCCGAATATTCGTTCGCTACGGCAGTATCCGGATATTAATTTTGGTATCCGAATATTCGCCCCCCCCCCCCCCCCCCCCCAGCGGACATTACCGGGCGGAAAGAATATGCGGCGTTACTGTCTTCCCTCCGCCTTTGGCCCACATCCGCTCATATCGGCTCATCTCGTCCTGTGATCACATAAACATATACACATATGACTATGTGATCACCCCCTCCTCCCCCCAGACGAAAATATTCGGAGCTCTCTTCCCTTCGCCTTCGGCCCACTTCGGCTCACCCCGCAGTGTTCGGCTCATCTCGGCTCCTCCATTCGTGTTTCTTACCACCACCCGAATGGCCGGGTGGCTGTCGACTCTGACGTCACGCTTCACTTCGTTACATAAACACAAGACAAGATGCTGAAGACCTCCACTGTTTGGGAATTCATCAGTTTAACTGAAGACAAAACGAAGGCAAAATTTGGACCCAGGAGACCAGACGAACGGATCCGACTATTCGGGTCGTCTCCGCCACAAGCCCCCGTCGGACGTTACAGGGCGGAATGAATATTCGGAGGCCAGAAACCACTATTCAGGCCAGCCCTAGTGTCAACATGTTTGTACAGAGCAAAATAGATTAAATACATGTGCAACAGTATAATCGGATGACCATATATCTGGTAGAGACTATCCTGTGTTTTTATTGAAGGTTTTTTATATACAAAACGTAATGCAAACTGCTCACACAAGAGAGGAGAGAGCAACACTTTCCACTTTTTACATTTTTGTCGCTTAAAAACTGTATTCATATGTGCTGGTTCTCTTTGTTCTGCCACAACGTGTGCTTACCGCGAATATCGACACACCTTAAAAAATAATTATATATCCAATCCCACCGCATGTGCATCTACCTTTGAAGACCTTTTTACACCTGTCTTCTCGCACCATTGTGTCTTTAAAGCACGCTTTTACTCAAAAACATCAACATCAAAAATTCTGTTTGTATGATTCTGAAGTTCGTCACGTTGGCTTTGGCTTTAAAGTGTTAAAACTATTGACTGGTTCTCAGGAAATTCAATGTCTGTCTGTTCATAAATGCAGCGCTCACGTGTTCTCCAGGGTTGTGTTACTTAATCTACTGGAACATACACTTGGTCAGACTGGATCAGTCTCACTTTGATACAGTATATTCATTATTCATAACACGTAGACATGTAGTTTTTACCTCTCAGTCGGTGTCTTGTCAGTCTGAGCCGACTTACGCTCACTGGTAGGGATCAGATGTCTAATCATACCGCAGTTCTCATTTACTGGAGTCTCCAGTTGACCTTTACAGGTAACTGTCAGTAGGATCTCTTTACATTTGGAAATACTCCTGGGTAGAGACCAGACCTCACAGGGCTTTACTTTCCCCATTTTTCCTGTGTCTTCATTATTGATTGTATATAAAGATGGACAAACCCTCTGGATGACATCATCGATAAATTTCCCGTACAGCGATTTCGAAGCTCCGTGTGTTGATAGCTCCGAACTCTCAGCTGATCTAAAAATAGGTAAATCTCCATGAATTAGCCTGTGACGGTATCAGCTGATCACCTGATGATGCCACGCGTTAAGCTTCAATACAATTTGAAATAGTTGAGTTATATAAATATTCATCTTTGTGCAGTTGTTTTGGACAGGTAAATGAAGCGTAGAGACCAAAACAGTTTTAAATAACAGTCTGCAAACACATTTATTTCTGCTGTAAAGTTGGGCAGTTTAATATGGAGGTCTATGAAGATTGGAGCCAACCTCAAGTGACCCATTCTGTACTATGGAGTCTGTCTTTGAGAAATGCACTTTTTCAGCTCAATGCACCTTATCGCTAGCCTAGCCGCGCTAGACAACCCACGGCAACGAATTTAATTCTCTGCCAGGGTGGGTCTAGTTACCCTCCAAGGCTCGAGGCTGGATGCTCCTAAAACTGGCCGGATGAATCACCATGAAGTGTAGAGTCAGAAGGCGGGCGTAACTAAGTGACGACAGAGGCGCGACGATTCTGACAGAAACAACCGGAAACAGCTAGCCTAGCCGTGCTAGACAACCCATGGCAACGAATTTAATTCTCTGCCAGGGTCGACAACAAAAACGACAACAGTCGTTGAGCTCCATTAGCACTTACTCTGAATAATCTTTCTGTTAACATGTCTGTAATATACTTGAGCTTCACCCATTGACTGTATAAATAAGGCTTCACTGAACTACCACATCCTCTGATTTCCGGCGCTCTAGGAGCCTATTTGTTGCGCTGATTGGTTGTATACCTACCCAATTGCTGCAGAGTGATTTGATAGACAACCTTTTAGCCCACCTCCCTCCCTGTCGAGCGTGCCTAGACCCTTGTGCCTTCAGAACATGGGTCTAGCGTGGCTAGGCTACCTTATCGCCACATATGCAACTGCTTTAAAATGTGAACATTTAAAAGCAGTTGCAGAGTTTTTGACACTTATACAGTGGCTTGACTTTCAAGGCCCAGAGGTTGATGCTGATGTGAGAAAGACAGTCAATACAGGAATATTTAGATTTTGGATTATTAGACATTTGTGTTCATCTTCTCTGGCTCTAGAAAATTACAACTTTCTGGCCAAATATTTTCAGTTTAGTTCAGTCTGCACTAGATCCCATGTGGGAAACTTGGAGCCAGCACAACATCCAGATAAAAATGTAAGAAACCAAGACACATACCACTACACAATTTTAATACAAAATTTAAAAGAATGCAGATTACATTTAGAGTTTATTGTTCCTGTGGGGAAATTCTCTTCCCCAGCACCGTTCTGCTTGATTTAATGTTCGCTTCCGTTCAAAAGTTTGGGGTCACTTAGAAAGTTAAGTTAAGAAAAACTGTTTTTTTCAATGAAGATAACATTAAATGAATGATAAATCCAGTGTAGACATTGTTAATGTGGTAAATGACTATTGTAGCTGGAAACGTCTGATTTTTAATGGAATATCTCCATAGGGGTACAGAGGAACATTTCCAGCAACCATCACTCCTGTGTTCTAATGCTACACTGTGCTAGCTGATGGTGTTGAAAGGCTAACACGGAAAACACGGAATTGTCTGGGTGACCCCAAACTTTTTAACATAGAATATATTCCATAAATACATTTGAACACCCTCAACCAGATCTTAAATGATGGAAATGTATGTTCAAAAAACTCTACTGTGCATGGAATTATTTCAGTTAAACATAACCTAATTAAGGTGCTTGCAATGGGATTATCACTTTAATCTGGTTTTAATTTAATTTGTTAGCATGCATGTAAACCTCATATGATTCCACTCTGTCTGAACATTAATTAGGTCATTAGCAACTTGGGGCTATATCAAACCGAGTCTCTGTTTCTGCTTGTATTTACAAATGTTGTTGTGTCAAAATGTCAACAATGATAAGTAGCGTTCTTTTTAAAATGTATTTATCTAAGAAGTATATACGGTCGCCAGCATCCCAACGCATATGACACATTTCTCTAATTAAATCTCATGTTGCCAGTGTTGGTGTGTTGTTGTGGGCTTGACGACAACATAAGAGCAAATGAGGAAACACCTGAGGCTACTAACGATGAAAAGTTTAACAGATCATTTAAAAGCAGAGCCGACACATGAGAATGACAAAACCACTGAAGGTTCATATTGGACAGTTTGTGCTCTGAATGGTGCAGACGTCCAAATATGTCCGCAAAAAAGTCAAATCTACCTCAACCGTGCTACTACAAATGTGCAGACAGTTTTTTTTTCTGAAAAATCAAGAGTCCTCTCAAAATCATCGGAAAAAACTGGAGCTGTCTGGATCTGCTCGACCACAAAAATCAGAGTGTCTTGTGCAAAAAAACATGTTGCAATAGCCACAAACATATGACTGCGATTACTGATTACTCTGCTGACTAATTTGGGTTTGGTAAGTGTCAGTCTGTGAGAAATTACAGCGGGTTGTCATAGACATAAACATAAACATGAAATATGTCAGTCTGCTCGGAAAAAACTTGAATCAACCATAAAAAGAATAACACACGACAGAAGTATTTACGTGTGGCTGTAATTGTTGAAGTCTGAGGCGTGTAATGGTCTTAGGAGATGTATATGAGGGGTTAATGTTGCATCTTTTCCTCCATTTGGCTTTGGTCAACAGTTGAACGTGATCCTGGGTGTTATGTGCTCTGCCTCCGGCCTGCTCAGGGATTTGGTGAAGCAGACGCATGCGAGTCAAGAAAAGTTTGGTCTTGGTTCAAAGATGGCAGCTCTTTCAATAACGTGCCCTGCATTCGCTCTCAACCAAAGGAAATCCTGCCTTCACTTGCAGTCCTCACCTGTTCTTTTTATCTCTGCACCATAGATTAATATTGCAAAGCCTATAGCTGCTACCCTCATCCTCTCTCCTCTTCCTCTTGTTATCTCTGCATCCCATCACTCCCAAACACATTCACTCCTTCGCCTCCCCCACCGCCTCCCCTATCCCTCCTCTCTCTGCTCGTGGATATTGCTTTTCTTCTCTCCATCTCCCTTGTTTTCTCCACCGCTCCATCTCAATCAAGAATGCAGCAAGTTTTTATGAATTCATCAAAATGATCATGGACAATCCGGGGAGGCATGCAGGGAGGCAACAAGGCGAGACGATGGCAGTCGGAACAGACGGAGGAGAGAGAAAAAGGGAGAGGTAGGGGAAAGGAGAGCAAAGTGAGGGGGGTGTTGCTGTACTGCTGAATTTTAATGAGTACCAGGGGGAATTTCTTCTTCACATTTTTTTCCCTTGCTCCCTTTCCATTTTTTTTTTCCCGGGATGCACCCATCTACTTTATGGCCCTATATCACTGTCACACAAATGAGCTTTAACACAATCTCGCGTTGGCCTGGACGGAGCGTGTCGCTGAACGGAGCTGTCGGCTTCGCACCGAGAAAGCACAGCACCAAAAGTTCTAATTGAGCTGCCAATTTGTCATGTTTATCTTTACTGTCTCCCACCAGCCACCAAACCAGACATGCGGCACCCGCCACATCCCTTTCCCGGAAACCAGCGCAGATGTAAGCAATGTTTCTCTCCGTGACAGATCTGCTGCTCATTAGTGAATTATTCATTCTTTTCATTAGAGCCTAACAGATAGCATCACAGGCGTTCGCGCTTTGTGCTGCTATCCTTTACACTACTCTCTTTCACATTAACTTTCTCTCCTGTCTTCCCCCACTAAGCCCTTCTGGCCTATGGCTTTCTCTACACTATCTATGCCTTGTCTCGTCCTCCTTATTTCTCTCTCTCTCTCTCTCTCTCTCTCTCCCTTTCTTTCTCTCTTGGGAAGACTTTATTATGCTTTGCTCCGACAGCAAAGTACACAGATAAAAGATAATTGCCTGGCTTGACTCCTCCATTGATATGAAAATAGGATTTAAATTATTCACAGTGGTTTAAAGGTTAGTTGAAGGTTATTACTGGCAGACAGAAGCAGAAAGGAACGAGGTAAGACAGAAAAAATAAAAAAAACGTCTGTGTTGCAAGCTGTGGCCGGAAGGTGAGGTGCTTTTCTGAAAGGCTAATTTGCAGTGCAGGCAGCGGAGACATCTTGCGAACAAACCACAAAGCCTCTCAGGGGGATTTGAACATGGTGGTGGAAGTCAGTTATTAAGCAGCAAATTAAGGGTGGCTTCTCCACAGAAAAACATTGTCGCTTGTAAATAAGGCTGCATTCGATCCTTGCCCACGCTCTAATCCCCTTTCCTTCGCCTCCTGTCTCGCCCCACGGAGCGTTTCCTTCTTCGTGCAAAGCTATCAGTGCGTGTTAGGTAATAAACTGCGCTTTTCTTCAGAGGATAGCAAAGGTTGAAGTGTTGGGTTTAGATCGGGGCCAGTTCTGTTGGCTTGTTTTGCACTGGACATGATAGACTCGGGAGGGGGTGAGGCAGAATTACCTGCTCTGTTGTTGCCGTCATCCCTGAGGACACGTTCGCTGATCACAGCAGGGGCTTGTGAGATAAATAGAAGAGGCGAGAGGTTATGAGGAGTCCTTTTCCTGCTCCCATTGTATTACCTTGGCAAAGGTTTGTGCATCTGAAGGGCTTTATTGTGCCTACAGACAGGATTCAGACCTTTCTTACATGGGGAGGTTGTAGTAGGTGGTCTGGAAACCAAACAATGCTGCCATCATGCACAGGTTTGGCTCCCACAGCTGTTTAACTCCAGCTTCCAGGCATTAGACCGTCCCCATGTCGGATTTGAAGGTTGATGAAAAGTGGGAAATAACCAAATAATGAAACAGTTTTTCTGGAATGCCTAATTTTGAAAGCACAACCATTGGAATTTACTTATTTTTATGAACTCTGGAGGAAGCTTTACTTACCTCTCAAACAAGATAAATTTACATTTTCTTTTAACAATGAATTTTTTTAAACAGTAGTGCATTTTTTGCAACTCATAACAGTAAATAGTTGCCTATTTGTGAATCTCCCAGACTTGGAGTCATTTCTGTGCTAAAGTAGCACAGACTTCACTTACTTTAGGCTCAGTTTTTGGTCGCTACCTGCTCCTGAGCTCCTAAATCATCTAATATATTCAACAAGTTGTCTGTCGTGTTCTGGTGGACAGATTGGTGTTATTTGACATTGTTAACTAAAAACAGCTGTGACTGATGAGTAAACAATCAAACAAAACCAGGTGAAAATATGAAAACTCTTTTTAACTGAAGGGAACCTTTGAGTTTTATTTATCTGTGGGTTTGACAACTTTACACAAAGCCATTTGATCAATTTGCGCAGCTTTAAGTGTTGCTGTCAACTTTAGGCTTTGTACATATTTACTGTGAAAGATAAGCTTGTAGTTTGTAGATGACTGTTTTGTATTAGGGATGACTGATATTGGCTTTTTTTTTAAACCAATAACTGATATGCCGATATTGTCCAACTCTCAATTTCCAATTCCAATATCAGCGATACCGATATATGTGATCTGTTTAACTAAATTTAGGTAACATCACATATCTCCTGTGGTGGAAGTAACACATCATGCCTCATTTTATTGTGATGCCCCATTGGATGCATTCTCAGATGCAACAAGGCTTTCAAACGTAAACATTGTCTGTGCAAAATAAGAAAACTACTTTGACTTGAGTTATGGAAAAAATGACATATTTATGTCTTTTTAAAAAAAAAAAAATGTGTCAAACAACAGTTCAAACTCTCCCTCCCTCTATGAGTTGGTAAATGCTGGTGAAATCCAGGCATTATTTGATCAGTTCCATGATAGGTAAATAAAAACGATAACGATATTGACTGATATTACATTTTTATGCCGATATCGGGCGGATATTATCGGACATCCCTAATTTGTATTTAGCTTGCAGAACTGCAACTAATGACTGTTTTTGTATTTGAATTATTGCAATGAACAGATGAATATTCAGATTATGAATCACGCAGTTACTCAATAACTCATATTTTTCTATTAGCTTGATATCGTTTTAGGCATAGGTTGTTGCTAGAGGTACGGACCCGTACCCGTAGCCTGTGGACTACGGATACGGCACTTGCCATTTGCCAATCAGATACGCGAGATCTGGACACGTGACTCCCGGTAGACGCTAGCGGTACGGACCCGTAGCATCGGTACTACAGGTACGGACCGTAAACCTGACCCTAACCCTAACCCTAACCTTAACCTTTGCTTACCTTTCAACAGTTTGCAGTGGTTAGCAGCTTCTTGACTCGCGAGACTCACGTACGGGTCCGTATCTGTCTGGCAAATGGAAAGTGCCGTATCTGTAGACACTACCTTAGGCATATGCTAAATAACAATAAATACAATAAAATGCTGCTTTTGTATTTTAGTAATATATGTGTGTTTTGGTGATTTCTATGAATTGCACTGTGATTTCCCAGCTTTTAAATTATAAATTAAAATGTGAATTAACATGGAGGTTATTATTTTACTTCTCCCATTAACTTGTTTACTAATTTTTTTTTGATTTTATGTTCTCTTCCTGTTGTTAAAGATTTGATTACTCCTTTTTTCCATTTCATCCAAACATACTTGGTAATTCAGTGTTTTCATCACCAATCAAATATGTTTCTATTCAGACTTCAGATGTGGAAGTGCTCTCCTGCTGCCTCCCCCACCCAGGGAGCCTATTGATTACCTGAAGCCAATCACTTGACAGCGGTGCATCCTGAGAGAGCAGCCAAGCACCATTTTCCCTCTTATTCTTTAATTAGTGATACAACCCATGGGCACTAATCTATGCGTCCCTTCTCTGATATTTCTCAGATGTGCACCGCTTTGATTTCTCTGACCCAAAAAGGAGCACTGGGATTGGTGTGCGCTGCTGGAATGCTAATATGTTCCTGGAAAGGGAGACGCTGTCAGCCTGTTGGCAGACAACAGGAGATCAAGTAAGACTGTCTTCTTCCCGTATTCACACCTGTACACATCATCCCTTTCAAACAAGTTCCAGTTCGTTGCCATCCCTGAAAAATGCTGAATGTAATACCTAAATTTGGCCGGTGAGGAGACTGCAAAGAGGCAGTAATATAGAAACAGGTCCAGATGTTTGTCCTTGAAAGTCTTCTTTAACAAGATAAGGGGGGAAAAAGTGAGACGTGTCCCCCAAGCAGCGTGGACTTGGACAATGCAGTGTTTTTGTTTCATGTTGCATTATGTCCTGTGGTTTCCTGGAAGAAAAAATACAAAATGAATGATGTAGTTTCAGTGAGGTGGTCAGACAGTTTGTGCCTTGCTGAACCCTGTAAGACCCAAATATTGAAAAAAGAGAAAATAAATAAATATGTAAATAAATAAAGTGTGTGTGTGTGTGTGTGTGTGTGTGTGTGTATGTGTGTGTATATATATATATATATATTAGTGTTATTATTATTATTATTATCTCAAGTAAACAATAAAAAAATGAGTTTTCTGAAAACGGAGTTACCTGTTTTTGCAAATGAACTCTTCAATTGCAGAACTTTTGGAGTTTAAAAAATTCAGGAAAAATTCTAATACATTATTATTTTTCCTTACAAAGTATTCCTGAAATATTGTGTTTTCAGTACCTGCAAAGCTCAGGCATAACTGATTTTGGACATTTATTTAAAAAGCTGAGATGTTAACTCATTATTTGGTCAACTGTGTTGCGGACAAAAACTGTAAAGTTTTAAATTTGAGTAAATGTCAGATATTTAAACAAATCATTGTTCTTGGAAGAATTTATGTCCACTTATCTACATTTTCAATTATAATCCCAATTAATAATGAAAATGCACCTTTTTTGCATTAAAACCTCTAATTTCACATCATCTTATTATTGTGTCAATTACAATACAATAGAAGTTATATATATTTATATATATGTGTAACAAATATAGAAAAAAATGAGCAAAAACATATATGTATGTTTACATATAATAGAACATATTTAAAAAAAAAATAAAACTGATGTATTTCTGCAGCAGTGGGTTTTACGGGGTTGAAGAGACGTGGGCAGCTGCTGTTTACTGACAGAAAGGTATTTCTCATTCACTTCTTCCCTCGCTCGGATTTATTCCACCAGCAGTTCCCCGCCATAATCTTGTAGCCTCATTCGGAAACCTCAGTAATCAACTGTAGAGTAGCTCCTGAATAAATCAATCAGTGATGTATGACTAAAGCGAAGGTTAGGCTGCCTGGGCATTCCTTTGATGAGGCCAGATTTGTGTATCAGTCATAAGCCAGTGCCACTACCTAGCACACTTCAAACAGGCTTAGTGCTAAGCCAATTAGCATGACTTTGCATGGTGTTGATCTGCCCGTGACACGGAGCAAACTGGGCTTAATTGCGTATTGCCGCACTGGCTGATGCTAATTTATAGTAGCCTCTAGGAAAGCTGAGTCCCCAGGAAAACAAAGCAACAGGGCTGATATGTTGTTAGTGCCATCTCCGTGCTCCAGCCGAACTGCTGCTTATCTGCTTACGGTTAGCAGCACGCCATCACGCAGCTTCAGGCTATGCACTGATTTTCATTCTCCAGGAATTAATGTACATCTGCCACCGTTACTGTACAGCTACTGTGTCTGGTTAGAAATTAATTACTCAGTGATGATTGATCCCTGAAGATGCTGCAGTGATGAAAGCTGGAAAATGACTCGGGTGACATTTAAGAACTTCAGCTCAGTCAAGAGGCGTGAATTTAGTCATTTTGAAACGGATGTCATTTAACACCTCTGGGAGAGGAAAAGCTGCCGTCACCTGCTGTAAGGAAATCCTTCCTCATGAGGGGTATCTGTACAAACAGTATTGTCTTACATGTCACTGTGTAGGACGCTTTCTTTTGAAGGTAATTCATATTATTTCACTGAGCTTTTATATCCATTGAATTATGTATGTTGGAGTTGCTCAAGTTTCAGTTTGCATAGTTGTCTAGTAACCATCCCAAGTTTCCACAAATTGTAGTATTTGAGCCTTAAGGGCTTTTTAAAAACCACGTTTCATGATTAAATATAGAGCTGCACGTAGCAATAGCAGACACTTCAGCTTACTTGATTTATCTGACCAACAGTTCAAAATCCAAAAACGACCTATTACGAGAAAAAAGCCCTCACAGATGAGAATCTCGCTGTGTGTAATGTTTACCATCTTTTTCGCTGCTTGTTTTAAACCTAAAATGTTTATTCTGTACGCTACCAGTCAAAAGTTTGGATCCACTTTCTCATTTAATGTTTTTAATTTGATTATTTTATACACTGTAGATTAATACTGAAGACATTAAAACTATAAAAGAATGCATATGGAATTATGTTGTAAACAAAAAAAGTGTTAATGTTCAGTATTAATCTATATAAATAAATGAAGAACAATAAATGAGAAGGTGTGTCCAAACATTTGACTGGTCGTGTACACTGTGCTTGCTCTTGTGCTCAAAGAGAGTCTGTTTATTATGTTAATACGGGAGGTCCTCGACTTACAATACTGGTCAAAAGTTTTGAGACAGGCCCTCATTTATTTGAATGAGAAAGTGTCTCAAAACTTTTGACCAGTGGTGTGTGTCAGAGTTCTGTTCCTACAGGTTGATGTCAGGCCATTTTCGCCATAAGTCGGCCATAACTTCGGTGAAAATGTAAACAAAGCCGTCTTATAGCGCCGCTTGATGGCGTATTTGTCCGCTCATCAACTGGTTCCACGTAACCAGTTCTGATGTAATAACGAAACCCCGTAAACCGAGGACCGCCTGTATTTATAACGTCAATGTGTGACAGACAACTACTGATTGTGTAACATATAAACCTAAATAATCTGTGAACATCCTGTGCTACTGAGGAATCTTTCTTCCATGTAAACAGAACAACCGCTGAAATGTTTCCTGCTTTGTGGCAGCAAACGAGCAAGTACAACATGTATGGTAACAGCGAATCCTCCAGGGAATAAGTTGTCGGTGAACAAAGATGCACACTAATGAACGCTCTCCTGATCTGCTGCGATAGGTCGGAGGAAGTGAGGACTAGGAGTGTGTTAGCGGCGGCGTGTTTGAGTGCGTTTGAACGTGTGGATGCAGGGTGCAGCGAGGGCAGGCCGGTCTTAGATCTGAGGAGGCCTGCAGGAATGTTCCCTGCCTTTGAAGAGTCTGCTGTCTGCGCTCAACAAATATCAGGTCCAGAATGAAGGGAATGTGGCTTCACAAGGCTCCATCCAGCCCTGTTTTATTAAGGGATCCCGTTGGTTTTTTCATCCTGCTGCCTCTGTTGTTGTGGGGGATGAAGAGGGCGCATACATACTGATGAGGTGAGCTGGACTCGAGGCTGCGGCTCAAAGAGACATTCAGGCTGGCTGAGTGCAGGATGAGGGGATCACGGTGAAACTGAGGTTTGTGGGTGGAATGCTATCTTTTTATTATTATTATTGTTTACCAGGGAAATTTACTGAAGCAGCTTGTCTGTTGTAGCGGTTCAACTAAAATACACTGTTGCACCCTACAAAGGTCTAATGTTGAAACATAAAGCCTTGGTACCAAATATTAAACTAAATATTTCAACCTCACACAACAGATAAGGCAGAGAATACAATGGTTCAGTAATCAACACAAATCATTTATTTTTAAATAGTCCAGTCCGGGTTTTCATTAGTCCCCTTTGTAAACAGTCTGAACCGTCAAACCCAAGTAGTCCATTCCAGGTTTTCTGTATATCCACAAGCAAAATATGCAAACAAGGAAGCGAGCAAGCAACGTTCATACAGTTCCAGCGTAACGAGATGAAATGAGGATTTTAAAGAAAAGCGCTGCCGTCCGGGTGGAGAACGGAGGATAAGAGGCAAAAAGAGGAAAAAGAAAAGTAATCCAAACTCACCAGTCTGTGCCAACTGGCGACGGTGGCGGAGATGGGCCCGCTGTAGCTGGTCGTCCCTCCGCGAGGGTCGACCGATACAATATACTGTATAATACAATATACTTTGGCTATCGCCACACTTTATATCTGAAAGAAATGGGGGAAAGAGTGAAATATAAGGAGACCTCAGAAATACTGAGATACGTTAAAACTGAGAGTCCAGGTTAGAAATCCTCAACAGAAAAACAACACGATACATCTTATGTTTTTATTTTCTGCTAGCAAAAAGCAGCTTTTTCTTACAGCACAACCTGAAATTGCTTTCTACCTTCCAGCTTCTTCCATCAGTTGGTGCTGTTTTCTTTCAGCCGTGATTTGTTGTTGGTTGTTTAAACTCAAAGCTAATCTGCATTTTTAGTTTAAAAATTGTTTTGAATATGAAGGTTATGACTTGTAATGACGGATCAATATTTTTGCATTCGATAATTTGTTGTTTTACAATGTGTGCCCGTAAAATTACACCGTTGTATTGTACTATATTTAGCATAAATTAAAGATTGATGAGGTGGCAAAACACATGGCACCGAGTGAGTGTCCCCAAACAGAATAAATGCAGATTTAAGAAGAAAGACTTCATAGAATAGAATGTGTTTTATTGTCATTATACAGTATAACGAAATTGGAAAGGAGCACTGAAAGGGAGAGCCGTGAGCCGGTGCGTCCGACCGCGCCGCCACCTTGAGCCATCGAAATTAATTAGGTTCTTTGTGAATTTAAAACTGTGGTGTTATACAGGAGGTCCTCAGTTTACAAAGTTATGCCAGAACTAATTACGGGCTGGTCCTCAGTTTAACGTATGGCATTTCTTACTTACATCAGAACTGGTTCAGTGGAACTAGCTGGCGAACAGAGCGGATGAATACTGTATGTACAGTCGTCACGCGGCGCTATAAGATGGCTTTGTTTAAATTTGCCGCCACATTGGATTATGCTACATTTGCGAACTTCATTATGGCTCCCAAGCTCAAGTCAGACTTACAGTTTACATTTTCGCCGGTATTTTCCTACCGAGTTGTGTTTCAGTGTGAGCTAATGACTGTTGTCTTTACTGTACAAATACGTAAACTGATCGATATCGGGATGCACGTAACGGTTTTGTTTACATTTTCACCGGAGTTCTGACTTATGGCGAAAATCAACTTACGTCACACCGCAGGAACAGAACTCAGATGTAAGTGGAGGACCCCCTGTACGTATAGAAAATAAATAAATATTCACAGCAGTTGGATTAAATTAACTTGTGTTTATTTGTGAGGGTAATGGGAAGACATTGCTGTAGAGATGAGTGGAGCTTAACTGTTTGTTTTAGCCTTTATTCAGCCATGAAGCCATGCTAACAACAACTGGATTGCAAAAAAATCAAACAAATTCTAATTGCAAAAGCCGACTGAAAGACTAAAGACGCTATTGTAGTGTATTTCACTTCCACCTGCCCACTTAGCTTGAAAGCATCACGACATAAAACAACAGCAAAACATTACACAATAAATTCATAACAGAGGATGGATGCCCCCTCTGAAATCTGTAATGTTTGTAACCTGTAAAGTTTGCTGACCTTCAGGATAGATGGAGCATGCTCACCCTGTTTATCCCTTCACTCTCCTCCCTCCCTCCCTCCCTCCACCTTTCCCTCCAGCACTGCATTACTTACTCCTGACTCCTGACTCAGCGTCTCAGCAGCCCAGACACCAATATCGAGTGCTTTTTATCGTAGCCACACTTTTTCCTCGTTTGAAACAATATAGCCTGACTGTTGCTATTGATTTTAGTGGATTGTGCTCTCGTAAGCACTCCTTCAAGCCCCTGCTGCTATATTAAGCAATCGTTTCCCACAATAGATGACACTCTTTCTCTGCCTCCCGCAGCAATTTGGTTGGCTCTAATGGGCCTGGCATTACTCAAACTCCACATTGATTGCACGGTAGAGGGGTTTTAAAGGGGTGGTCGAAGTTTCCGTCAATGCGGCCGTCGCAAATGAGCCTGTTTTTAGATATCTGGGGGGATTTTTCCTGTGGACTGGCTCGGCCTGATAGTTCAAGGTACTTGTACCATTAAATGATATTCAAACACGCTGTGATGTAGGCGTGAGGGCTGTGCAAAATGAAACTCAATAGCCCACTATGAAGTCTCTTGGATCCAAAATGAAACCTTGAAACAGTGATGTGCCTGGATTGATTCCACTGGCCCAGCATTTATTTGCATGTCTTTGGTTCTAATGTGATGTGACTACATTTCCCTGCCAGGCACCCGGGCCCTCTGAAGTATGTCTCTTTAAATCACTGGGACCTTGGGAGTGCAACTGCAAATGATTTCAGACGCTGGGCTGCTTTTCACATCAGTTGTGGCGCATTGGATTCCCGCAACGCTATCTGCTATCTCCTCCCCATGTCACTGAGCGTCAATAAATCAGTATGCTCCACAGGCAGACCAGAGAACATGTGGGGAGAATAACATGCCCTGTAGTCACGCATATTTAAATATACAAGGGCTCTGTGCTGCTGATGACTGGGCTACACATCACAGCCTGGCGCACCCAAGACACTGGAAAAAATGGCTGCCGTTTGGGAACATTTAAGTGGTGAAGCCATCTAGCATGTGACTCACCGACGTAATCTAATTGGCTTTGGAGAGCAGCGTGTGTGTGTGTGTGAGAGTGTGCGTGTCTTTTCTTTCACAGAGCAGTGTGTGTGAAATTTAGGAATGAAAGAATTTCACACTGTGTGCTTACAGCTAACCCTGATCAGCCATTCCACTTACAACATGGCCTTCTTTATTCATGTGCTGGGCTGTAACTAACAATTACTTTTGACTTTCAATCAATTTGTGGATTAATTGGTCGTGATTATTTGTCGGTTAATTGGTTACGAGTGTTAGATGCCGTGCTCACATGACTTGTTTTGTCCGACCAAGAGCCTGAAGGGCTTGAAGTGACTCAAACGATAGAAATTACAGAATAATCTTTTGTTGACTTGGACAAATTTATGTGTTCTAATGGCAAAATCCAAAGATATTTAGTTTAATAACACAGGAGATTAAGAAAAGATGCAAATATTCACTTCTTGGTCTCTTCACATCAGCTGTGCTATGAAAAAGGCCCAGCAGAGACTCTATTTTCTGAGACGCCTCAGAAGGTATGGACTGTCCAAAGAAATACTCATAAACTTTTATAGTTGTACAATCGAGAGCATTCTGACCTCTGGTCTCCTGGTGTGGTTTGGAAACATAACAGAAGATGATCTCGCTCGGCTGGCGCGGACTGTAAAAACTGCATCAAGAATCATTGGATCCCCTCTGCCTCAAATTGGTCAGCTGTTTGAAAAGCGCTGTAAGAAAAAGGTCCTGAGCATTATGCAGGACCCCAGTCATCCTGCTCATGCTCTCTTCTCCTACCTGCCATTGGGGAGACGTCTGCGCTGTCTACAGACTAAGACCTGTAGATCTAGAGACAGTTTTTATCCGAAGGCGGTGCGGCTCATGAACATTAGCCTGAAGAGGCGCTGATAACTTTTATTGTCTGTTGTTGGTGTTGTGTTTTTAAATTGTATTTATTATTTTTATCGTATTAATTTGCAGAGAGTGTGCCGAGGGCAAACCATTTTTCATTGCTTATGGTACCTTGTACCCTAATGTATATGACAATAAACTTGAAACTGAACTGAAATATTCACTTTTTATGTACTGGGACCAATATATTTCTTATATTTTTTACTGTATTTAAAGATTTTAAGAGTTGATTGGCTATCAAAAAATCTGACAATTGTCTCGCAATTAGATAACTTCTTCAAACTGTTGTGCATGCAGTCCATGAACCACAATGTCTCAGAGTATAAACAGGGATGGTTGATTCTGCATCATTTAACTGATTGGTTGCCAACTGTAAGCAGCAACTATTTTGATGATTGATTATTCCGTTTGAGTACAGGGGGGTCCTCGGTTTATGACGTCCTCGACTTACGGCGTTTCGTCATTACATCGGAACTGGTTACATGGAACTAATTGGCGAGTGGAGTGGATGACTCAGATGGCTTTGTTTCCATTCTCTGGTTGTACTCCACCTTGGATTGTGCTACATTCACTAACTTTTTGCCCTTCATTATGGCTCCCAGCGTAAGTCAGACTCTTCTGATGCTTCAAAGAAAAGGAAAGCCGTCTTCATCCAACTAGTTAAACTCAGACTTGAAAAATTATTGAGTCGTAGCAAACTTGACTTCTTTACTGTGGCTCTTGATACGAAATACTAACAGAGTGAAAACGGCAACAAAAACAGAATAAAACAACGTAAATGCATGTAAATGAATCCTTTTATCTTCACCAGTAAGTCCAAAAATTAAGTTCATTACTTACGACGTTGCCTCTGTGGCGTTTACAAAGTAGAGAGCCGTACATCTAGAAAAGCAGGTACGTGTGTAAAGCTAAAGATCAAAATAGCGGACAGGAAGTTACAACTGTCAACAGACAACTTCAAAACGAAGGCTTTTCAAAATAAAAGTACATTGATTTTTCTGCCTTAAGGGTGACACACCATGGAAGTGAAATTAGATTTAATAAAACGCTCGGAACACCGACGAACATCGACATTATTAGATCAAGTTGTAAAAACAGTGCAACATATTCTGTTATCTTCTAGTAAAATGATTCATACATGCATAAAAGTTGTTGGTACTCATGACTTTTGTGAAGAACTGATCGATATCGTTACATTTTCTCCGACTTACAGCAAAAATTGACTTCCGTCGGTCTGTAGGAACGGAACTCTGACGTAAGACGAGGACCCCCTGTGTTAAAAAAACCAAAACCCAAATTCTCTGATTTAAGCTTTTTAAATGTGGCTGTATTGTAGCCTTACCTTCTCTGTGACAGTAAACTGAATATCTTTGGATTTTAGAGAAAACAAGGCATTTGAGGACGTATTATTGGGCTTTAAGAAACACTGGATTGACATTTTTCACCATTTTCTGACTCTTTATAGAACAAATAGCTAATTAAATAATCAACTGATTTATTGACAGTGATAAAACAATATTGGAGCTATGTCTTGGATGATTCTAGGATATAGGATTTTTACTTGTGTGAGTAGCACAGCAATACACAGAATCATTTTGGGCTCTATACGATGCAGATGGTGTCAGCGTGATGTGCTTCCATTTATCTTGTGTTTTCTGGGTACAGAGCTAGCCGTCTCCTGATGCGTTCGTGTTGTACAGAAAGAAGACTGACACCAGGGCGGGGGTGGGCGGTGTGAATATTACAGCCAGGACGACGTGGCGTGCATCCATGTAAGAGGCTGCGGCTGCCCACCCAGCTGTCTGTCAACATCTCTGAGGGGACAACTGTCAGATTAAGAGCCCTAGCTTAGTGTCAGTAGATCACAATCTGCCTCCTGGCCTCAATTATATTGCCTCTCGTCCTCCAACCTCCCCCTGGTGTGGAGAGAAGTATTAGTTGTGAGTCTCATCATGTATTCAGAGCTGTAATGGCTTCTCCGTGCCTGCGCTGCATAGATTAGCACCGAGGGCCGAAGGGAAGCTACATGTTGGCACGGGCTTTATGAACATTGCCATGATGGATGTTGGGCCCGAGTGTCATTAGTGCTGTTGTGCTGTGAATTCAGCAGTAGATTGCCAGAAAATCCTCTCGGCATGGCTTGATATCCTGTCAGTGTGGCCATGGCATGGGACATGTGCACATGTGCGGTGAGGACTAATTTGCTAATGGAAAATGCGCCGTGTTTGTGCGAGTTACCACAGTTAGGTGTGTTTTAGCTGTTTTTGCCATTTTCCCAATAACTACCTGGGGTGTAATATATGGCGGTGTTGTCGGTATATAGAGTGGACTCATTCAGTGCGTGTGAGGACTGGGAACACATCGTCTTTTTTTCTTTTTTCTCCATATATTGCTTTTACTCCCCCACTCTTTCACACATGGCCAGTCCCTCTGGGCCCACCTCTGCTAGCCAAGGTTTATTATCTATTTGACAGAAGGGCTGGCGGAAGGCATTTGAACACCCCATAAATTGTCATGCAGGCTGCAGTGTGATGCCTACCAGTTTCATTCCCTCAGCAGCCTGGCATATAACCCCGGTGCCAGCCCATCACACTGCCATTTGCGGATCCAAGTTGAAACGCTGCGGCGCAATTAACGGCATAGATCATTTACATAGTGGCAGAGCTCATTTTCATAATGTTTCCTTTATTATCTGAGGAAGAAATTAACCCAGGAATATATTTACATACCAGCCGCCAATGGTAACAGCTTGCTAATTGCCTGTTAGATGATTAATAAGCTTACAGCAGATGCTAATGAATCGAGCACTCATTGTTTCAAAGGTGCTCATGTGGCAGTGCTTGTGTTTTTTTGCCGCTTAATTACAGCCATAATTATGTACTTGTTGCATCTGCTTTGAAGCAAATACAATCAAATAATGGAAATGATATATATCTGAGTGAATGGATGACTAGTGGTGGTGGAGTGTTGTCGCTTGTCAGAGTAATAAACCACAGACCCTTTCCCTGACATCCCTTTAATTGAGGACACTTTATGAAGACCTGGGATATTAATGCAGATTGACACTTATTGTTTTCTAGATAGAGCACAGTAAAACCTGGCTTCATCTCCCAATATGCTGCTGTCATTGCTAATTGTATTAACTTTCTATCAGCACTGGTGTATTTATGTAAAATACTTTTAGCCATATGAGTGACAGACGTGTGTGTACCCTGACTTTCTGTCCTGTAGATGGATTACCATGAAGTTTGGTAAACGCATTCATAGGGCTGGACCCGAATATCCGAATATTCGTTCGCTACTGCGGCATCCGGATATTAAATTTGGTATCCGAATATTCAGTGTTACTGTCTTCCCTCCTTCTTTGGCCCAAATCGGCTCATATCAGCTCATCTCGTCGTGTGATCACATAAACATATACACATATGTCTATAAGATCACCCCTTCCTCCCCCCAGATGAAAATATTTGGAGCTCGTCTCTTCCCTTCGCCTTCGGCCCACATCGGCTCATCCATTTCATGGTGAAGGATCAAAATTCCAGAGGCCGCCACGGACACGCCCTTTGACTTTGGAAAAAGATTTTAATAACTTTGGATCATTAAGGCCTCCTGTATGTACTGGGACAATTTGAGGTGAATTGGAGTTTCCCCCTAGGAGGAGTTCCCTCTAGAAAAAAATGAAAAATGGGCAAAATCTGACATTCAACGCAAAATAGCTCACTTCCTGTTGGGTTTGGAATGTGGCTGTCACTGACTTTTTTGTTCAGCCTGATGTGCTGCATATGTGTACCAAATTTGGTAGATACACCCCCTGTCAAAAGTTGTAGGACAGGTTCTACTGTATTTGAATGAGAAAGTGTCCTAAAACTTTTGACAGGGGGTGTAGATGAGAAGTGAAAAATGCTTATTGTGTCAAATATTGCTATTAGATCAAATTAATTGTGATTGATTAATTACAAAGTCTTTAATTAATTAGATAGATTTTTTTAATCGCGCCCTTTTTTGTGTGTGCACTTTTTCATCCTTTATCTCTTGACCCCTTCTCACACAGCTCTGGCAATCCTTTCAACATTTTACACCATGATATTCCATCATGCTGCAGCACATATTTTATTACCAAATGAGTCGGTTAGCAGCTAATAGCTGGTGGTCGGTTTCACCCGTTTTCTGTGCTGTCTAATGTAAAACGTGCCTTTCAACAGAGGTCATCTAGATTTAATCATATCACAGATGATAAGATGTGATCTGTTTGATTCAGCCACTGTTATGCCTCATGCAGTACACATATTCCTGCAAACATAACATACCCACAAAAGTGTGTGTGTTTGATTCCAGCCTTTCCCCAATCCCATCTGTCTCTTCGGTACAGTATTATCATACCCATCCTAACAGACAGATAAGCTTTGGTTTATGGAATAAAGGCTGACTCACCGGTTGTGATGCAGAACCGAATAAAGCTCTTTTTAAATCCGCTGTTTTGCATCAGTTATTATTTCAAATATCCCTTGTGCTGTTTTAAAGTCTTGAGCTTGAGAAGAGCCTCCCGACACACACACACACACACACACACACACACACACACACACACACACACACACACACACACACACACACACACACACACACACACACACACACACCTACACAATCTCTTAACCGTTTTGAAGTGAAGCATGCTCAGTGCCCATGTTACACATTTAGAAAGAAAATACATCCCTAATCCCTATCTGTGTTTTTTTTTTCCCAGGCTTTCGTTTACAGTTTAATAAATGGCTGTGATTTAATTGTACCACAGCCCAGTGCTCTCAGTGCAGCGAGTGATTAGCACGACAATGTCTCCTAAAACCCTGTGCTGCTGTTTATTTAATTGTCCCTATGATGCTGCGGCTATGCTCTATTTATTCTGCTGCTTAACTAAAACAAAAGGCAGGGTTCAACTTTAGTGGAGGCTCATGCAATATTGAGCAGAGTGGAAGACTGCACCGCACTCTGGAGATGTGTCTCCCAAACACGCTGCACAAAGCCAGGCGAGTGTGTGCTGCATGCATGTGTGTGTGCGCGTGCACGTGCACGTGTGTGTGTGTTCGGTTGTGTTCGTTCTGTGTTTTTGCCAGGCTTGCGAATAACACAACTTTCAGTCTATGAATAATTTCCTGTGTTTATGCTTTCTTTGCCCCCTGAGTTGCTATTTTTTCCCTCCTGGCTTTCTTCCATCTCTGATGCAGATTTCTTTCCTCCATCTCGCCGCGTTTGTCTCCCTTTTACCTCGATGATCACTCGTAATCATTACCGGAACATTCGAATGTATTTTTCCGAAATATGTTTTGCCGTTTGCCATAAACAACACACTTTTGTCAGTCGTGCATTCTAAAAACGGAAAAACTTTTCTCTGTGTTAGTCAATATAAAGAAAGAATAATAGTTGAGAAACATTTGACCTGCGGCTGTTTAACTGCTCTGATGATGGAACTACATGAGCAAGTAAAACGTATAAATCCACGCAATTCACACTGCAATCAGACGCTAATAAGATCTGTCTGACTGCAATAATGTCAGCAGTTTGTAACTCCAGTTCATACACTGCTTACATTCTTGACGAGGAAATGTTATTGAGATGGCTCACATCGCTGCACCTCCCACTGTAAAATTGACCTTTTGTTCTGTTAAAGGAAACCTACATGTTGTTTAGTAACCTCTGAACTCTGTAACCTTTGAGGGGCACTTTGTATTGTCACTTGTATGCTGATTTTTATTGATAAAAGAGAGACTTGCACCTTATCTGCTCCTCCTTACTTTGCTTTTAATTGAAAAAAGATGTAATCAGATGAGTCGGACTGAAAACATGAGGTGTAAATGCAAGAACTGAGAGTTTTCTCTATTATTTTGATATTAAACTAAGCAGTTATGGTAAAATTATACTCATCATAGTAACTGCTGATGATTTCTTTTTGTGGAGACCAAGCGAAAAATAGGTTAATGATTACTTGTTAATCGATTGTCGTCAATAATTTATTGATTCAATCAGTTAAAAATCCTGTAAGGTGGAAGAAACGTGGCATTAAGGCCAGAAAATGTAATGTAGATTTGCTGTATCCAAAGTAGTGTAGCCCTATAAGGTGCAGTCAATTCCAGCCATTTTCAGTACAAAAAATCGCTAATATTCTATTTGTAAATAAAAATATGACGAGAAATACTGGGAATATTGGACGCGCATCGCGAAGTGCATTTCCTCGAAAACGACCTATTCGTTGATTATATACCGACTTCAGGACATGGAAAAAATATTTTACTGGCTTGTGTCGTCTGGATGTCCAAGGTTGGATTATGGCCGTTTTTTGTGGAATATTTTCATCTGTGTGTAATAATGAACCCGGAAATGTGAGTCGCGCTGTGCACGTTGAAGCCGTGTATAGAGAACGGATGGATGGATATTCGTTGTTTGTCGGACAAATGTGTTTATATTACCCACTGTGGTAATCACATCTGAAAGTGGTTTATACCGGCGGATTCATGAGAATCTAAGCTTTCCATCGGCGTATAATGCTTCTATCATCGAGTTGGCAGTGTCGTTCTATTTCGAAAAATGCTTATGCAGATATCAAAACGGCCCGCCCGCGGGCCACTGAAACGTAACGGGTCATTAAATCAATCCACTGGACTTTAAGAAAGTTCCTTGAAGACGTGTCACAAGCTGAGGCAACACCAACCACCACCAGAACTGAAGAAGCCTCTTGGATGAGAGGTGAAACGTCCTCAAGGAGCTTTCTTAAAGTCCAGTGGATTGATTTAAACTACCTTGGATAACAATGACCTGGATGAATGAGAACCTACACAGACATAGATTTGCTGTAGTTCCTGGTTGTGTCCTGGAGTTACAGGTTTGTTTGCTCGACACCCATGAAGATACATAAAACAAGCGCACCTTCCTGTTGTCTAACTGCTAACTGTCGTGTTAATGAAGTCTGTAGCATAAAGTTGGGGGAAAAAATGTCCAGTTTGGCTAATATGCTAATAGAAGACTATGATTTTCAAATGCTAATACAGGCCAGGAGCTGAGTGTCTGTCAACAGAGGGAAATCTGCCCCTGACGCTCTGCTCTGAGTATAAATACATTTGATAGATGACACTAAATACCCACAGATTATTCTGGAACTGCTCAGGCTGTAGCTGCCGGACTAACTACAGGGAACAGGTCACTCCATCGTGTAGATTAGGTATTGTTTTGACTAAGAAACGGCTATGAAGATACTAACAACATTACAGTTTTAATTTACTGTAAAAGACTGCACCTTGTTTGTTGTGTTTATACTTTGGATTTCACAAGTTGTTGCATAATAATTTATAACTAATTCCTCAAGTCACCAAGTGTTAAGTGTCAGTGGCTAAAAAGGTGTTTTCAGAGCAGGGGGTCCTTAACTTATGACAGAATTCTGTTCCTGCGCTGTGACGTAAGTAGAGTTTCGCTTCAAGTCGAAACTCCGGTGAAATTGTAAACAAAGCTGTTACGTGCATCACGATATCAATCAGTTTACGTATTTGTACAACTACAGCAATGAAAACAGTCATTAGCTCACACTGAAACACAACTCAGTAGGAAATTACTGGGACGATGTAAACAAAGCTGTTTAGTGTATCACCATGAGGCTCTCCAGGATACGCCGTTGCTGTTGGTCTTCCAGCCAAAGCAGTAATAATCTTTCCTTCTCAATAATGTTACACAGGTCAATTCTCCACTTTTGAGATCAATGGAGTCTTGTCAGTTTTTACATTGTGAAAATCGACACCCTGAAGAAGCTACCAGCAACAGTAGGGGTCCAGCATCCCACCACCAATAACAAATTATTACCGCCCGGAAAAACTGCGTTTTCCGGAAGGTATTGTTTTCAGCTGCATGGTCTTGCTTGCTTGCTTGTTTTTTCTGTAACAATTTGGTTTCCGGACGATAACTCGATAAAATATTGGTGTAGCCTCACCATATTTGGTACACAGGTGTACCATAATAAGACACAGGTCTAGTTCGAATTTGGTGACCGTCACCTCATTTTCAAGGTCACAGGGGTCATCTTTGTCGCCGGGCGGTCCAAGTTTGGTAAAACTTCTTGTTATTATTAAGATTATTGTTATTATTATTTTATAGCTGCAGAACCTTTCACATGTTCAAGTATCTGCTTTTTATCACTGCTGATCGACGAGGCAGTCGGGCGACTTGGTCCATGCAAAAGGACGATGTTTGTCGAGTGTTTTATTACGTCCAGTTTCACTTCCATGGAGACAACTTTCCTTTTCTTCCAAGCATCAGAAGAGTCTGACTTGCACCTGGGAGCCATAATGAAGTTAGTGAATGTAGCATAATCCAATGTGGCAGCCAGTGTAAACAAAGCCGTCTTATAGCGTTGTGTGACGACTGTACAGACAGTATTCATCCACTCTGCTCACCGTGTGATGATGTGTTTTTCTGCTCCTGTTACGGACTTCTTTCACTGATCCAGTTCTGACGTAACGACGAAAAGGCAGAACTCGAGGACGTCGTGAACAGAGGACCTCCTGTATATAGAAATGATCCTCTAGTCTTTATTTGCATCTGTACGTTAAACAGAGCAGTAGATACGATTGGTGATACACCCAGATCAACACCTACTTTATTATAAAGTAAACCCAAAATTGAGCGTGAGTACACACAATACTGTTGATGATCTTTGATTGCACAGGAAATCTCTGAGCTTGCATAATGTATGTTAGAAACTTGCATTGTTGTGTTCTAAGTACGATAGGTCTGTTTTGATTCAGGATGATCAAAGATTCTTTATTGTCATATTATTCCACATTTGCACAGGAAACAATACGGAATTGGACCCTGGTCCCGGTTTCAGCCATAAGACAATATAAAAACACTTTCATAAAAGGCAATATAAGTATAAAGAGACACACTAATAAATACAAACCTACAACATAAATACATGTGCAGTGAACCATCAGTTTGTGCAATATTTAGTAGATAAATAAATAAAGAGCCTAGTGCAGTTGTGATGGATAATGCCAAGGAAGAGTTTGAGTTGCAAATCAATGGTTCAACTTCAGTTTCTCTTTCAAAAAGGACAGTTTGTTGTTTCTAACACACTTAATTATCTGGACTTGTTTGGATGAAAATGGATATTTTCTTAATGAGTTCAAAGAGCTCTTCAATTATTTTGAGAAATAGACTAATCAGTGCCAAAGCTACGGAAAATATAATCCAATAAACTAGATTTAATTCCAACTAAAGCTGATGCCTTTCTTACACAAAATTTAAATGTAGACTCTTTCACCTCACAGCTGTAAATGCAGCAGCACAGGGAGACTCTGGCACCTGTGACAGTTGACCTTAAAAAAAGGAGAGCAGCTGAGGGCGCAAAGAGGAGTTTTAGAGAAGCAGAATAGCATTTACATCCCATACACGTGTTTGAACATGCAAAACACAATTCAGGAGTTTCTACTGCTGGCATGATCCTTCTGGTGCGTCTGTCTGTTCTGGCTGTGAAGTGATGCTTTGACGGGGCTATTGGGGAAAAAAGCTGCAGATTTTGCAGATTGATTGCACAAAGCATCACTTCACAGCCAGTACAGACAGACGCACCGGAAAGATCATACCAGCAGTAGAAACTCCTGAAGAAAAAAACCCAAAACAGAATATATCCCCTTTGCGCCCCGCAAGTCGTGTCCTTTTCCACAGTGTAAGCTGATCCGTTCCAACCCCACAGTGTTTGGAATAGCATCCCCATCTTCCAAGCATGATATCCCGATTTTCCTAACTGGAATTCTGAATGGATGGCTGCTTTTATTCCTTTGGGAATCAAGAGAAAGAAAGACCTGACTGTCTCTACCGGCAGCTCTGAGAGGCTAAAATCTGTTCACGTCCCAAATCATATCCGCTTTATGTTTGAATTTCATATCATTGGTCTTTTGGGCTGGATTTTAGTCTTCATTTGTGACAGAAAAAAAGGAAAGGCTCGAGATTCTCCAGAAACAATGAATGTAACCCAACCTGAGATGGTGTGGGTTTTTTTTTTGTTATCATTGGTCAGAACCGCTCTCTGTCTGATGCCTGTTTCATCTGAGGTCATCAGGAAATCACTAATTGCCTCACGATGTTGGTAATTTTAGAAGTAGCTCTGAATGGCTTTATTGTTACCAGAAGTGCCCTGAGTTGAGCTCACCACATGTCTGACGACAGCCACATATGCTGACAGGCACGCCTTCACCTTTTCATTCTCACTTATTATCGATCAAAGACTCCTGAAGAGGCCGTACACATGGCGAATGACCTGGAACAACGGGTTGCCTCATATTGTGTGGCTGCAGAAAATCTTTACAGAAAAAAAACTAACATCTGAAATTCTAAACTGCTATTGATCACAGTAAAGTGTTGAAAAGTACAAGAAAGGAACCCTGGACTGAGGTGAAATAGCTCACCATTGAGCTGGAATATAACAGTAATATTAGAAAATATTTGTCTACTTTGGCTGGGATTTTTATATTCAGGTTTTGTGAAATCCTTGCGTGCAAACTTACTCAAAAATCAAGCCTCCAAAGTCCTATTAATGTTTTAATGTGAGAAAGAATCTACCTCTGACACCAAAAATACTAATACGAGACAAGATATTTCTTTTAATCTGTTTTAATGTTTAATGAGTGGAGAGATGTGCTCTGCAAAGATTAAACTGGTGTCTCGTCTTCATACAGCTTCCTATTTCCCTCCTCAGTGGCTGAAGCTGGTCTTTTCCACCACAGGAGTTCTTAGAGAAGACACGCTCTGCATGCATAATATTAATCCCCTATTTCTGTCACCAGGGGAGCATGAACTTGCCTTTCATTGATCTTGTAAAACTATCTGAGGTTAAATCTTTTCCTCTCTGTGCAAAGTGCAGTTTAAAGAGAGTTCCGGTTTATTTCAACCTGCGGTATTTCCCATTAACGTGTCTCTCCTGGCTCTGTGTTTCATGCTAACTTGCATGAGCTCCCTGCAGCTTTCCAAAGAAAGCAGATTTTTGCATGAATCATTTTGAACATTTGTTTTCAGTCTGACTGCGGGTAAACACAGAAATTTGCCACCTGGAACTGACCTTTTGCTAACTGCATTAGTGATCTCCATCTGGGGATGCTTGCTGGCTGACCTAATCACCGGCATATTCATCTGCGCATGCCGCTTTGTTTACACGTGTGAGGCTGGTTTTCACTGAGGGGCTGGAGGCAGAAAGACAACAGGACATCCTGAGAGACAATGTACCTCGAGAAACTGGTGGTGGAAAATTTCCGTGTGTCCGCAGATGAGAGTAATCCCAGATGTGGAAGTGCAACTAATGAATGTGCAGCTTTGGCAAACATTAGTGTCCTGGAGTTGATGTTTCACCTCCCATGAATCACCTGGAAGAAAACACCGGCTAGACTGGAGCTTTAATTCTCCTTATGGCAAATTAAAAACCAATCGGTCAGCAAAACGTCTATTGGAGGTGGCTAATTTGTGTGTTTACTTTCAGTCACATGAAAACAAATGTTTGAAATGATTCATGTAAAATCCTGCTTTCTTTGGAAAGCCAGAGGGAGCTCTTGCTAATTGCCCCCTGCTAAACTCAGTTTCCCCAAATCTCTTCAACAAAGGTGCAGAATGCAAAGTTAGCATGAAACTTAGAGCTGCATTAATGGGAAATACACCAGAAATTTCCTTTAAGAGAAAGTGAGTTTACCTAATGACTGCTTGGGGAAAATGTTGAAAATAGACACATATATACTGCGGTCATTCACCCAAACTGTACACACACACACACACACACACACACACACACACACACACACACACACACACACACAGAACACAGGACATACTTGTGACACGTACTGCATTAGCTGCAAACGCTGGCAGGGGATCTTGCGCATCCTCATCTCGGCTCATTAATTTCCAAAAGTTGGCCAGAGCCTGCAAAATCTCGCTCATAAAATATTAATATCGACAAATCTTCAAGGGATCTGTAAAAAAAAATATCATAGAGGGACCAATTAGGCAGAGCGCCTGAAGATTTTTACGGTTCTATTCAGCCACAGTCTGGTTTATATATACTTACATGTTTAACACTTGCAGGGGAAATTGCAGTTTGTGGATCAACACGTTTTACTGAAGACGTGCCCTCTATTTGAAATGTAAATTCCTCATTAAATTTAATGTCACTAGTGAGTCATATAATATTAACACGCACATATGCACACACACGGAGCCTCACGCCGAGCTCATCCTGAGACATATGCGTTTGTCTGCGTGTGCGTCTTTATTCACGCATTTATTCAAGCAGCTAAATACTCATCTGCACTTTATCCTCCGTTAAAAGAAGTTCTGCTGTATGGAGTCACAGGAGTGCCACATCAAAATATAAATAAATAAATAAATAAATAAAAAAGTGGAAATATGAAGAGATATCAATAAATAAATAAGTAAATAAATAAATGTGGAAATATAAAGATAAATAATAAATAAAAGGAAAAAAACAAAAAAGGTAAACGCAAAGACAAAATTTTCCTATTTATTTATTTCTCTTTATATTTCCACATTTATTTATTTATTTATTTATCAATTTCTCTTTATATTTCCATTTATTTATTTATTTATTTTGCTTTATATTTCCATTTATTTATTTATTTATTTATTTCTCTTTATATTTTCACATTTATTTATTTATTTATTTATTTCTCTTTATATTTCCACATTTATTTATTTATTTCTCTTTATATTCCCACATTTATTTATTTATTTATTTCTCTTTATATTTCCACATTTATTTATTTATTTATTTATTTCTCTTTATATTTCCACATTTATTTATTTATTTATTTATTTCTCTTTATATTTCCACATTTATTTATTTATTTATTTATTTATTTCTCTTTATATTTCCACATTTATTTATTTCTCTTTATATTTCCACATTTATTTATTTCTCTATATATTTCCACATTTATTTATTTCTCTTTATATTTCCACATTTATTTATTTCTCTTTATATTTCCACATTTATTTATTTATTTCTCTTTATATTTCCAAATTTATTTATTTACTTATTTATTTGTCTTTATATTTCCTGATTTATTTATTTACTTATCTTTATATTTCCACATTTATTAATTTATTTTATATTTCCACATTTATTTATTTATTTATTTATTTATTTATTTATGTTTTGATGTGGCACTCCTGTGACTCCATACTGCTGTTATTTAAAAACTTATCTAAATGTAATCTGGGAAGTATGTAGCTCCATTCTTAAAAGGATTTTTCAGTGGAAGTGGTGCATGATTGCAGTAAACGCTCTATGTTCAGCTCTATGAATAGCTCATGCTAGTGTTAGATGTAGTCCTGTTTAATCTTGTCTCTTATTTCCAACGAAGGAAGGAAATTCAAGTGTAGCTGTGTTTGTGTGAATCTGTGCTACAGCCTGTTGTTTTCTGCGGAATATTCCAATTAGAGTTGCCACCTTATAAATTATCTTCCATTGTTTAATTGAATCTGTTTTTCCAATATTTCTGTAAATTCATTAAAGAGAAAGACACAATATAGAACCTTCTGGGATAATTGGATTGTTAGAGCCATTTTGTTTGTTATTGTGCATTTAGTTTCACCCAGATGAGGTGATTTATGCTCTGCTTCGTCCTCACTGTGTTTCCACACCTGTTGTACTCTGCTTCAGTCTTCCGCTATAAACAGCAGGAAGGAAGACCACCAGAGACGGCCCCAGTCAGACAGCTAAATCCCTTTTCCAGAGACCTCCCAAACAAACCTCCAACGTGGTTTATTTGTTGGCAAACAAAAGATTCACCTGCTCAGAAAAAAAAGTTGCTTCGTGTTTGTGCTACTGTTGTTTACCGTTCTCAATAATAAGACTGCAGCACTTTCCATGACCCCGTTCTTTCTTTCATTAATAGCTACGTTGCTGCTTTAATCACAGCTAAATTATAGGGTATGTGGGTATTTTACCTCGCGGTGCACTGGTTCAGATCCATAGTCGTGGCACAAGGTGTAACTCAAAAGCTCTGCACTCCCACACGTGATGTTTGTAGTTATTCATGTTGATTACTCATGTTCAGACTAAAGGTAGATGGATCTATGGCGGGTCTCAGCACCCGTGGTTCCGTGTAATGGTCAAGCGAGTTTGAAGTGAACTTTTGAAATGTTCCCAAACATAAAAAACAGTAGACCAGACAGTGTAGAAGGATGATTATATAGGCTACTTTACACATGAGTAAACTGGTTGAACATCTCGAAGAAGCAAGAAACAGAAAAAAATCGAGAGAAGTCATGTTTTTAATCAGGAAGCTTGTAATTATTCTTCCATGTTAGCTTACATTGGCCTTGTTTCATGCTATCTGGAGGCAAAAAAAAACAAAAGAAATGGAAACAGCTGATCAGCCTTGTGAGTTACATGTTCACTACTATTTTTCAAAACGTCCAACACTGCCTTTAGTGAATAAGAACTGTTTTGCAAACGTATTATTATTCTTTTTCCTTGCAGATATTTTGCCCTGTGAGCTATGGAACTTTTTGAAACTTGTCATAGCAGTAAAAGCGCAGGTGAAACACATGTTGTTGAGGATGACATCGTTCTATAAAGGTACCCAGTAAGAGCACCAGTATGTACAGCACCAAGATGCTAAATGGGATGAAGTTAGTTGTAATTTTAATTTTTATACTGATATGATGAATCAAGGGCTGTGTTGTCCACTGGTCCGCTCACTTCCTTATGATCTATATAATGTTTAGTACATAGAAGACTCACAGGGGGGCAAACAGTCGAGGAGACATTTCGCCACTGCTTAGACATAACTGTGTTAGTATAGACTAATCCCTAATATATTAATAGTGAATTAACATGTAAAGCAGCAAAATGCATTAAAATAGTTGTTTGTGAAGCAGCAGTAGCCCCAACGCCAGTGCACATTTTTCAGAAATATGCTACTTAGCAGCATATTGCTAACACATTCACAGTTTAGATAGAATGTATATAATGAGGAAAATCTACAGTTTGGACACAGTTAAAGTGTTTACTGTCAGAAAGGTATATTGAGCCAATTTTCTACATATCAGACTTGTTGGAATAGGTTGAATAATAAAAAAGAACTGTGACATGACGATTGTTTGTGTTCGTATTTACACCTGAGATATCCTTGCTGGAAGTCTACATAACTGTATCATGAGGCTGTAAATCCTGCAGTAGTCGTCTTATAGTCTTCGCAGAAAGCTCCAGCAGCTGCAGTAAATTCAAATAAAGTTCGGTGCTAAATAGCACCATTGATTTTCAGGAAACGCCTTTAGGCCAATTTACAGGCAGAAAAAAGACACCTGAGGTGACCAGAAAGACAGTTCATTGAAATAAAAAGATGTCTTTGTAACATCCCTTACCTAATTTTCCGGCTTGTGACTGCCGATGTTTGCATAAAATCCCATTCCAAATACATTTGCCTCCTAATCGCGAACATCTGCCACAGGAGTATGTTAAGTGATGCTAAATGGCTAAATCTGTAAAACAAACAAAAGTGTCTGACAAAAACTATTTTTATCAGCGCGGTTAAATGTACTGGCCTTGACATCCATAACGTCCTTAGCTGTGCATTTGGCCTCGTCTTCAATCAAACCTCTGACATGGTGATTTGTCTGCTTCGGTCTTAATTGCTTGCGGGAAGGAGCCGAGCTCAGGGTTCATTCTCTACTGCCACTATGTCCTAATTATAGATATTATTTTGGCAACATTGCTAATTTATCCAATGTGCGCTTATAGCATAGAAAAGATGACGGGAGATGGTGTTGGTGGTCTTAATACTTGCAGGTATTAAGAGTCAGGAGGCCTGTTTTTGTTGTGAACATATTTAAAAAGTCAAAAAGAATAATATCTCTTCAAGACATTTTTTCTATCAGTGACCTCAAAAATAAAAGACAAAAGAATATAGAGGATCATACTACTGTAGAACTAATAGTACTATAGAACGATCATACTACTATAGAATGATCATACTACCATAGAGGATCATACTACTATAGAGATCATACTACTGTAGAACTAATAGTACTATAGAACGATCATACTACTATAGAGATCATACTACCATAGAGATCATACTACTATAGAGATCATACTACTGTAGAACTAATAGTACTATAGAACGATCATACTCCTATAGAACGATCATACTACTATAGAACAATCATACTACTATAGAGATCATACTACTATAGAGATCATACTACTGTAGGACTAATAGTACTATAGAACGATCATACTACCATAGAGGATCATACTACTACAGAGCGATCATACTACTACAGAGATCATACTACTATATAGGATCATACTACCATAGAGGATCATACTACTATAGAGATCATACTACTGTAGAACTAATAGTACTATAGAACGATCATACTACTATAGAACGATCATACTACTATAGAGATCATACTACTATAGAGATCATACTACTGTAGAACTAATAGTACTATAGAACGATCATACTACTATAGAACGATCATACTACTATAGAGATCATGCTACTACAGAGCGATCATACTACTACAGAGATCATACTACTATATAGGATCATACTACCATAGAGGATCATACTATTATAGAGATCGTACTACAGTAGAGCGATCATACTACTATAGAATGATCATACTACTATAGAGATCGTACTACAGTAGAGCGATCGTACTACTATAGAGATCGTACCACTATAGAACGATCATACTACCATAGAGGATCATACTACTATAGAGATCGTACTACTGTAGAGCGATCACTGTTCTCAGGATGCTTGTGTTTGTCTGTCTGTCTGCCAGTTGGTCCGCTGTTTTTTTCCAGACTAATTTATCTCAACGACTACTGGATGACATTCACGGTAATGACTTTGGTGTCTCCCCAGTTTTCCTTCCAGGGCCACAGTGAGGTTGGAATTTTCAGCCTTCAGTGAAATGTTTTGACAGTTATTGGGTGGATTCCCATGAAATTTGGCTCAAACATTCACCTCCCCCTTCAGGATGAATTAGGATAACTTGGGGATCCACTGAACCCTGTTGTTCAAAGAGTTTTCTCTGGATCAGAATGATCTAGATGTGGAAATCCAGTGTTTTGCTATCGAAGATCAGATAATCCTTTTGAGTTTGTGATGGTTTTTCAGAGTAACAGTGGATTGGATCACACTGATCCAGGTACAAACCTTTAAATCCAGTTTACCGCTGCTCTACATATCCTCATGTAGACTTGTAACAGATAGATCAGTTAACAGAGTGTAAGTCTAAGAGATTTTATTTGAGCAGACCAAAAACAACAGAAAACAATACAAAAATTTCCATTTTTAATTTCAGTAGAATAGTCAGACCCTTAAAGTACCTCAATTAAAAAAAATACATCTTGGAAATTTTAGCACATGCTCTAATCACAATAAAGTAAAATAAATAAGAATAAGAATTTTCCCAGTTCTTCCTCATTTTTGGAAAAAACAACTTTTTGAAGCTCCATTTTTTCGAGCTGCAATGACATTATCACAATGATATACAACGATAAATGACCGTTCAAATTAAAGATAGTATTTTTGTTTAGGGACAAAAACGCTTTCTTTTAAGCTTTAGTGTGTGGCTGAGTAGGTATACTAATGTCAATTATAGTTGACATTGATCATACTACTATCACTTTAACGATTAAACAAAGCAAATGCAAAACATAAATAAATGTTTATACACTTCCTGATACAATTACACTAAATATATGATTTTTAAAAAAAGCATTGAAGAGAACTCAAGACTGGATTACCTGATCTAATCCAATTTCAGATTTATTTTCATTTTCAAGATTTGATCAGTAGGCTGAATCCAGTCAGATTTCTCCTCTGATGACAAAATACTTCTAAAACTACAGACATTACCACCACTCTCAGATGGACAGATTGAAGTCAGTGTGGTGTCGTTGTCACTGGGAGCATGTTGTTATGCTACCAACCACAGAGAAGCTAATATGACTGTAAACTCTTATCCTCATTACACGAAGAAATTCGTTTACATCAAGTTTGAACTTTTTTTGTGGAAGGTGGGTGTCTTTTCTGAAGTCAGATTCAATTCAAAACATTACCATTAAGGCCTCGTCTGCAAATATGGATATTTGTTCGCTCCGTTTTAAAAATGTCTGTACACACGATCACGCAAAAATGACTATAAATGGTATAACACGCTGCTTGACCAGGCTACTCAACAATATGTCCAGTAATATTAGAAGACCATTCTGTCGTTGTTGGATACAGAGGCTTTTTCATGCCGGTAAAGTGGTTGAGCAGCACCGAGTTAAACTGTAAACTTGTAAATGTTAGTGTTATACAAACATGAAGAAACCAGTTTGTCTATCTGCCATTTTTGTTGTTGGTTCAGGTGCATGTTCATTACAAAAAGCAATAATGGGCATGCCCATACTGACAGGCATAAACTGGACTTTTTAGACATCTGCACTTTCAGTTTGAGTGACCTAATCTGCCCAAACATAGAGGAGGTGTTTGTCTTGCAATGTTCGTCTTAGTGTGGACAAAGCCCAAGCTGTTAGGAAATTTGAGGATTTGACTTTTGCAGGTTGTTTGCCAAGATTACGAAACGCTTCATTCTCCTGTTGTTTTCTCTTTCATGGCGCGATCAATTACTGTTATTCTTGGGACTTCTGATAGTCGCAGTGTTGGTTTATTCTTCAGTGTCCACCGGGGTTGAACTGACATCACAGAGGTTAGACTGACAAGTGGAAAACAAACCCTGTCGGCAGACTTTTGATTTTGACCCGACCTCTGCAGAAAATGTGTGTGTGGAACATTTGTCTAGCGGCTTCAGTCGAGCTTATGTTTTTATTAACTCTGTCACTGGCAGCCGCGATGGAGACACTTGATGAGATCCCTCCTGCTGTCACATTTCACTTGGAACATTACGGCTTAAACAAACACACGTCATGCTTTTCTGCTGCTCCACGTTTCCTCTTTTGGGAGGTTGTTAAATCTTGGAGAGGCTCGCTGTTTCACCTTCAACATCCCTGTAATTGATTATACCAATTTATAAAGTCCACAACTTTCTGCGGTGCGAACCGTCTCGCAGTTTTAAACCCGCTTTCAGACATGCGAGCTCTCCGTCTTGCCTCATAAATTCAGACGTCCCACTGATGTTACAGGACACAGTGCAATCATCTGTAAACTACAGTTCAATTGACTACAAATTTGGAAACTTCCAACACTCTTGAAGCCCGCGGAGTCGTAAACACTGTCATGTCACTTAGGGAATTGGTGCGCTTACGCGGATGTCAGATGTGCACACTGTCTCCATTAAGCAGCAGAGGGGGGGACAATTATGTCAGCCATCCAGCAGAGGACACAGGCTGCAGCTGTACACCCATTACTTTGATTTGCTTCGTGTATCTGGAAGGAAGGAGTGAGGGGGAGAGGAGAGGTAAAGGAGTAGAGGGAGGTTACATTAGATGCCTATCAGTGAGTCAGAATGGCAGGTGCCAACTTCTGCCTCTTCTGCAAATGCCTGTGAGTGTGTGTTAGTCGGTGCAGCTGGCATTTCTCCAGGCCCTTCTGCCCTTGGCTGATGACAAACCCAGGGAGGTGGGTAGGTAATAGCTTTCCAGCACCTGCTTATTCATCCAAAATCCTTCACTTAAAGGACGAAGAAGATTAAGTCCCGCTCAGGTGTCCCACTTCCCCTAAACCTGCTGACCTTTGCTGATTGACTCGTCAATACCGAGCCAACTCGCTGCTTTCGGACTTCCCTGCACAGCAGAACAGAGTGGCTCACCTTTGACAAATGAAGACAAATGTATTTTGGAAGGCAGCCAGTTTTAGGAAATGTTTTTTTTTTCTTCTTCACCTCTCTCCTGTTAATCACTCCGAACAACAAGGATTTCACTGTCTGGACGTGAATGTTGAGTGCTAAGTGGGAGCAAATGTGCTGCGGTAACAGCTTTTTGGAGAGGGAAATGGATAGAATATCTGTGATGTGGGGGTTCTGCTAAATGTGTGAAAGTCGCTCTTTGGGGTTTCTGGTTGTTGGCTTCCCGCCACAGTTTATTGGTGCCGACATTTTGGGATGATTGACTGACTGCGAGTACGGCAGCATGCTGGTGTTGAAGTGGGATAAACACAGGCGGAGATGCACAGTAAATTTTATCACCAGTCGCTTTTAGAAGAAGCATGACTCCACCTTTATTTGTATTCATTTTTATATATCGTGCGCCAGTTCTCTGCTGCTTCAGTGAAAACATATTTGACACATTTTCATTTAAAAAGCATAATAGGAAGCATAAAGTAGCCGTTGCTTACACGCACACACACACACAAACACACACATCTCTCTGAGCGTGATAATATCATCTTGTCCTTGGGAGCCCCCGACTACAGCGAACAATGTTGGACCCGCGCTCTCTCCAGCATCCTCTGCAGTCCCTTGACAGGGGCTGAACCAAACAAGCCGTCTGTAAGGCCGTGAAAGAAAGAGACATCCTCATTGCAAAGTCTGGGCACAAGCAAACGAGGAAATAGCTTGGCGGTGGTCGAACCTGAAAATAATGGAAAAAGCGCACTTTCAATTTAGCCATTCCTGAGGTTTTTTTTTCCCCCTCTTTTTGGGGGTGCTGGTGCGGAGGGAGAGGTATATATATGGCCCCAGGCAAAGCAAGGTAGATAGCTTGGAAGTCAACTGACAAAATACCACTGAAAAATGGAGGCAAGCTATAAATAAACAAGCAGCAATATCCTGTGTTATGAATATATAATTTCTGTCTTTAATAACTATTGAGGCCTGAGGGATAGTCTACAAACGGCTCAGCGAGCACCGATATTGTGATTGCGAATAAAACTGCTGTTGAATTATTAAGTCACCTGCAGATGGGTATCCCTTTAGCCAGGTGATCTCGGCCCTGCTGTCCGCTGACACCTGTTCTGGAGCTCGGGGTTACATTTAAATTGTAGATTTAAGTGCGTGTTTCTTTAGCGCAGCGAATTAAAGAGCAGCGAGGCACGACTCCCAACTCATTTGTTTACGAGGAAAACAGTGTTACTAATTTGTAATATAATTTGGAGCGATGAAAAAAACAAAACAATTGTGTTTCCAACAAAAATGTCAAACACTCTATGTAGATTAGACAGATGGAGTATTAAGACATCACACTGACCTTTGGGGAAATGGTGTTGTTTTTTTCACTGTTTTTTGACATTTAATTGACGAACTAATTCATCTAAAAACAAGAGACAATTGCTAATGAAAACTGTTGTAAGTTGCATCCCTGCCTAATCACCTATGTACTCCTGGCCTGAGGGCTGGAGATGAACTGCATGTGTCCCTGGTGGTGTCTCTGTTGTCATCCATCACGTCTCTCCCTTTATTTCCCGCCGTCTCTCTACTCTTGGCGGTGCAATTAAGATGTAAAATGCCCCAAAACCTAATGGTAGTATTAATAAAAAGTCATTTAAAGTGATTATTGTGTCTGGCTAAGCTCAAACGCAGGAAGATTTGATGATTCATACGACAAAGCAGCAGACATTTTGTTCAGGTTTTGCATCTTTAGTCACATTAGAGAACACAAAGCAGTGAAAGGAACTGCATGATGTCAACCCACTGGACACGTCACACATGCATGTGGCAACAGGGTCATTCCGTATGAAATCAATCAATTTTAAGAAAACTTCCCACCTGACCCTCTCAGATTTTGCAAAGTTTTTACATACATTTAGTACATTATATATGATGGGAAAATCCAAAATTTGAATGCTTTATTGTCGGATTCAAAGGTCAATATCAGCATGTGGGATAGGTGGTATCAAAAAATAAAAGACATCATGTGAAATTACAGGAATTTTCCTAAATTTTGACACCAAGCACAACTTGCTTCTATAAACCCTTCTATGTTTAATGTTGACCTTTGAATCCGAACGTCGACAGATATTTTTGATTTTTAGCTGTTCATATTTCATGCATTACATCCCATAGCACTTTCATTTTATACAGATCCAATCCTTAGATAGCCAAATTATACCACATAAAATCTCTAATGGATATGATGATCAGTTTGTGTGTAATGGGTGGCCAAATGTAGCAGTTTAGAAGTTCATGATGGATAAAATCGCAACTTTGTCATTCTCTGTAACATGTAATTATAAATATAAAGTAAATATTTTCACATTTCTGAGGACTATAGGTCACTGTAAAATGAATCTGAAAATTTCAGATCTCTATCTTTTGTTGTTCAGAAGTTATAGAAGTCTGAAAATGGTCGAAAATTTCAAGTCTTAATTTTGGCTGCAATTTTAGGGTGCCCCCTACCAACTTCAAATAGCCATAACTTTGAAACTAATGGCAATAAAGCATTCAAATTTTGGATTTTCCCATCATATATAATGTACTAAATGTATGTAAAAACTTAGCAAAATCTGAGAGGGTCAGGTGGGGACCACTGGTTGAAATGATATGGAATGACCCAACATATAAAACATAGAAACTTCATAAAGTACAGAGGTGTTAGGGCTGTGTGTTTGTGTTATAGCTGCACGGTTTTGGAAAATACTGCAACTAGGGCTGTCAAAATTAACGCTTTAATGCTGATTAATCCACCATCATGATTAATTAGTTTAAAAATTTTAATGCAATGAACTCATCTGTAGCTTGGAATGACTCAAAATCCTTAAAACGTATCTGGAAACGCATTTCAGGCAGTAAAAGGTACAAAATCAAGCTTTAGCTGTGCTGGTAGGCAGATTTGTCTCAGAATTTGGACAATGCAAGACTAGCTGTTTCCCCTTGTAGTTTGGATTCACAGAAGCACAAGCAGTCAGGTGTCTGTACCTCACTGGATTTATTTTTCAGAAAACCTTTTACATTTTTGGTTAAAATGTTAACATTTTTAATGCAAATACCGGCTGAAAAAAAGAGTAGCGGGGCCACATTAATGTGGATGAATGTTTGTTTGGAAAAAGAGACAAGTTTTTTGTTAGCATGAACCTTTAAAGGTGTTCAAGAAACACATTAAGTGCATATATATTCCCTTCATTGAGCCTGTTTGTTCATGCAAGATAAAACACGATAAATATAAATTAAAAATGAATGATATTTAATCGCGATTAATAGAAATTAATCCACAGTAACCCCATGATTAATCTCATTAAAAAATTCAATCATTTGACAGCACTAATTGCGATATTTAGTGTTTTTTTTTTGCAATATGTTGTGATATGAAAAAATACATGTGTGAATATTTAAAGAACGAACCATTCTAGATGCATTGTGGTGATTTTGTAGGGTGTGCCTATGCAACAAATAGAAAACAATTTAGAAAAACAAGACAAATCACAGTTTGGAACCTCTGCTGTGTGCTCTAACCGTGGCAAAGACATCTTAAATAGGGACTTGTCAGGACTTATCCATCGGAAATCATCCAATGACTGAGCAGCCTTGGTGAAGTACGCACTCTCTGAGGGCCTTTCTTGTTTATTTTTGCAACCAAATGTTCAATTTCAGTGTTTTTCTCCTGGTTACACATATATGCCATCTGAAAGTTTTGTCAGATGGACTTCTTTTGTAATTTAGCAATGGGAATTGAGAGCATTGCAAGTTTTTTTTTTTTAAATCAACCAGCAAACAAAGTTGTATCATGATGTGTTTCAGTTAATTTTCTTTACAGTTGCTCCATGACATTTATTGTGCTGTCTCAGTTTGTGTTAAAATTGTTGGCTTTAAATATTTGATGTAGTTTATTTTCCCCCGCCTCCATGAAGTGGAAAAGGGGGATATAGGTTTGGCCGCCGTCCGTCCGTCCGTCCGTCCGTCCGACATGAAGGGGACAGCTTTTCTCGGAAACTACTACAGCTAGGATTACGAAATTTAGTGTGTAGCTTCACACCATGGACACCTTGATCAAGTTCGAAAATGAGACCTGTGCGATAATATTTACCAGAGTTATGGCCCTTGATCACTATTTTGGATATAGACTCATAGACATCACATGTGGCGGGGGATATTGATGACCATGTCGTCTTGTTGAGTTTAATTTAAGTTGTGTGACCCAGAATATACTTAATGGGTAATAATTCAACTGAAGACTGCGTCGTGTTCCATGCATTTTGTGCATATTGATTATCAGCAGTGATCATTACCCAGAAATGTGAGCACATGTGCAGAATTTCCATCTTCCTGTCCTTCCCACAGAGAAAGACTGACGTGGTACGTTCCGGTGTTTTGGCACCGTGAGTCATTTACGTTAATAAACGTCAGTGTGAGGAGTTTTAGTAGTTTGTGACTGGCAATGTCAAACTGTCAGATTACCATCTCCTCCTGCAGCACCAGTGTTATTATGCTTCGCCACGCTATCCTGAGCAACTTCACATGAAACACTGTGATGGAATGACAACACATCCTGGCTCCTCTGTACATGCAGGTGACAGGTTCTTGCTGAGGGGTCGACATATTGCCATTATATGTGCAAAGTCACACGCTGCTTCAGTGGCGTGTTCACGGTGAAAGTTAATCACATATGACGCTCATTTTGCTGAATGTTCTGATGCACATGCCTGGAATGAACCCCGAACAGAGAACCTTAAAACAATTCAACACACATCACTGTTAGTCTCATCTTTTCTGAAACACAATGTGACTAGTGTTTCTGAAGACATTGGTTTCCCAGGCAAAACATCATTTTAGTGGAAATTACAAAAAATTCCCAGATCTGAAAGCATCTAAAAAATTCTCCTAAATCAGCAGAAATATTTCACTAAATTTAGTTCTGGGTCTGACTCAATGGAGCAAAATGTTTTCTGAAGTCTGTCTGATCTGATACAGACTCTGTTGCGCTTACCTCGTCTTTTCCACTTCCTGTTATCACTAAACTCTTTTTCCATCATGATAGGCGAATCTGTAGGCCACATTTTTTGATGACAAAGTGAATTACAAAGGAAATCATGCATATTGGTAACAACAGCTAATCATTGTGGTGCATTCCATAGTTTGGTAGCTGAAATGCAAAAGAAATCTTCGTTTTTAATTTCACACCACGACTTTATGCCAGGAGTTTCAGACTCATTTTAGTTCAGGGGCCACATTCAGCTCAGTTTGATGGTAAGTGGGCCGCTCCAATAAAATTTTAATATTAATGAGATATAAATAAGTCCAAATTTTTCCCTTTGTTTTAGTGCAAACAAGTGCATTCTGAAAATGTTCACATATAATCTTGTTCTTTTCCTTTCGGCTTTTCCCTTCAGGGGTCGCCACAGCGAATCAATTGCCTCCATCTAACCCTGTCTGCTGCATCCTCTTCTCTCACACCAACTACCTTCATGTCCTCTTTAACCACATCCATAAACCTCCTCTTTGGTCTTCCTCTCGGCCTCCTGCCTGGCAGTGGGAAACTCTGCATTCTTCACGTATAATGAACTGTCTTTTCCCCGAAACATTATGATCAACCTAAACTTTTTAAAGCAAAAAAAAGTGCAATTTCAACAGTATTATGCCTCAGTTTATCATTTGTGTACAAAGAGTCTTCAGTTTACGACGTCATCGACCTACAGTGTTTCATCGTTACGTCAGAACTGGTTACGTGGAACTAGTTGGCGAGCAGAGCAGATAAATACGTCGTCATGCGGCGCTATCAGACGGCTTTGTTCCCATTCTCTGGTTGTACTCCACCTTGGATTGTGCTGCATTCACTAACTTTTTGTTCTTCATTATGGCTCCCAGTGTAAGTCAGACTCTTCTGATGCTTGGAGGAAAAGGAAAGTCGTCTCCATGGAAGTGAGATTAGACAGAATAACACGCTGGGAACAGAAACACTGACCAACATGGGTCAAGTTGTAAAAACAGGTCAACATATTGTAGTGACCCTCTGTGATGAATGAGTGAGACTTTATCTGCTTCTCTGCTGGTTTATTGAACCTTCACACAGAATACTGTGGGCCGTAGCCAACGCCAGAAGAACTAGAAAAGCCCCATAACTTAGCTTCAGAAAAACTAGAAAAGCCCCATAACTTAGCTCCAGAAAAACTAGAAAAGCCCCATAACTTAGCTCCAGAAGAACTAGAAAAGCCCCATAACTTAGCTCCAGAAAAACTAGAAAAGCCCCATAACTTAGCTCTAGAATAACTAGAAAAACCCCATAACTTAGCTCCGGAATAACTAGAAAAATCCCATAACTTAGCTCCACAAAAATTATGGTATTCATGACTTTATGAAGAACTGATCGATATCGTGATGCGCAGAACGGTTTTGTTTACGTTTTTGTTGGAGTTCTGACTTATGTCGAAAATCGACTTATGTTGATCCCTAGGAACGGAAGTCTGACGTAAGTCGAAGACCCCTGTATTCCAATTTACAGATCACAGTGAGCCTACAAAGGCACAAAACATTTAGTCACAGGTATCTGGAACTGAACAATATAATATTTTACAACTTGTCAAAATCTAGAAATCATTTCAAATTTACAGTCATTTCCATATCTGTGTAGTAATCCTGACCACCACACAAATTGAAGTGGGAGCTATTAAGGAAGAAGGTCTCCTTGTCAACCTGCATTGTAAATATAGAAACTTTAGACATAAAAAGTTCATAAAAGTTGTGGCAGCGCATCAACAGCAGCTAACAACCAAACCAAACTCTGTTGTACTGTAACTGCTAACTGACATTATATCGCACAATGTTCACAGGGATGGGATCAGCAAGTTCTTCCAATCGCTGGGCCGTTTACAATTGTCGTTAACAAGCTACCGTTAACATCGTTACCATCGCACGGGAGTATCAGCGACAATAAAGTGTTCAAACTTGTGAAATCAGCGTTCAAACAAATGAAATCCGCGGAAATCCGCGGATCCGCGGTAAATTCCCATCCCTGAAAAAAAGCAGAATTCCGTGAATTCGTGGAAAAATCACATCCCTGTGTTCAATGTCTTTAAATATTTTCACAGTAAGGATTCATTTTCACATTTGTAATTTTTGCACTTTGCAAAGAAACCCTGCAGGCCGGACTGGTCCCCTCTGGTGGGCTAATTTTGGCCCACAGGCCACATGTTTAACACCCGTGCTTTACACTGTTTCACAGAACAGTGGCACATGACTGCACAAACGTTAAATCAAACTGCATATTTGGATCATTTCCATCTGTAACTCCATTCCCTCCCTGTCCGGTGGCAACAATCTGTTCCGGTTTAGCCTTTCTGCATCTAACGTATAAAACTGTGTAATGAAACGGAGCTAAATTCACACCATTCAGATTCATTAGCGAGCCGACATTAACACATCACTTCCTGTGACAGAGAAGAAATGCACGTTTTATGATCACAGTTAATGGTGGACTAACAAAGCCGTAAAGGAGCCTGATGGCAGGCAGCAGCCGTAGAGACCCACAGCGGAGAAACCCATTGATTCCCTCTGGTGCTCTATTGATCCGGTGTGTTTTCCATCCACTGCTGCCTCCTAATCGCAGGCCTATTAGGGAGATAGGTTCAGCCACTACTGTAAATCTGCACTGCTAGGATATGAGTGGGTGCTTAAGCTGTGATAAGGGATCATTATCTATTCCTGAAGGTTCTATTGGTTAATCCTAAATCTTTACTTTCTGTGTAGAGCGTTCAGTATCACTGCGTAACACTAGAAAGCTAACATGTGAGGAACGGGAGCGAAAAGTGAAACCAGCCTGGCTTCATTTCATTACAGGAGGGAAATCAGAGTAGTTGTTGTTTTGGTGGAATCTGTGTTTGTTCTGCATTATTTAGATAACCGAAGTCTTGGTACTGCAGTTTGACTAGCTTCTGTAGCTTTATGCAACCTCTGGATCTCTAGATAGCAACATAACTACACTGTAAAAAAATCTGGTAGCAAAGTTACCAGAAAACATACGTTAAAATCAGTGGAATAATGCAGCATTCAAAAGGTATAAAACAAAATGTCTGTACAATAGTGGCATTTTTTAGCTCATTTAAATACAGTAAAACTGTGTAGTTTTGCAGTTACACACTAGGAAAGAATGAACTCATGTTTTTGATGTGGACCTCTACATGAGCTATAGGCTGTTTTCTTGTCATAATGCAAATTAATACTTTTTTCTGTGATTTTTCTAGATATTAACTATAATTTGTCAAAACAGGAATGATCTTTAAATTAACATTATATATTATATAATAAACATTATATATTTACACTTATTAATGCCCCCATTTTCGATTCATGAATCATTTTGGTTTTGTAAATATTTGTATTTTATTAATTTTTTGTCAACTTGTCTAGAATTTCCTGTGAGAGACGGAGCGATTTACAGCAAATACGGTGCGCGTGCGCTGACGGAGCGTAGCAGAGCGGAGCTAGTTGTTTTTAGCAGTAGCAGAGCGGAGAGTTGGTTGAGAAGACGGCACACATGGAGCGCAAAAGGAAGCGAACGGAGCAAAGTCTGCAAGCAAAAAGGTTGTCAGATCGACAACGAAGCAAAAGAAAAGTTGATCTTGGACAGGCATTTCAGAGGTGGAGAGAATTCCGGGAGCAAAAAGGAATCAAAACAGATGCCGTGCTTCTCCTAGACAGGTACGTAACTTTAGCTCTCTGTAAGCTTGATACAATTATTTTGTCTTTTGTGTGTGTTGCTTGCAATGTGTGGTTAGTAGACTATGGGATTAGTTTGACTGGTTAAGTTGACTAACTTTGTGGCAAAAACACTGTGTGGGTACAACGCTTTGCTACAGTTAGCGCTGAGGCTCACGGGAGGCCGAGGCTCCGCTAAAATCTTCCTCGGTGGGTCTTTAAACTCGCCTCGATTTTACGATTTGGCAAATTTTCAAATCATCAGGTTTTAAAAACGCGAATTAATCGAATTAATTTGATTTATCGCCCAGCCCTGGTTTCAGGTTTGACTGACTTCTTTTAATTGCATCATCTCACTCTGACGTCTTCTTCTGCAGTCGTTTAATGGCAAAACTGGGGCAGTTGGGGCATAAATTCACATTTTATTTTGCTGTTTTCTTAAAAAGAAATCCTGTTAAAAATGACATATTTGGATGGAAACCCTTCTCATTAATCAGATGGTTAAAAGCATTTAAATGTTAAATTTGCTGCTAAAGCTCATCTTCAGGTCGCCATATTGGGTAGCATATCATCATCAACAAATTGTGTTCTCAGTGAACAAAACATGGTTATTAGTTTACATTTCACAGGAAAATGTATCCATTTACCAGAGAGCCCTTCACCAGAGGACCATTAACACACTGCTGCATTCTGCGCCTTGCTTCAGTTCACAATGGGTCATTTCTTGTAATGAATTGCCAAATTATCAGGAGTGTTTTTCTTATCAAATAGGAAATGGTAATGATGATGACAAAAGAACAACAACAGCATAAAACAAGTTGCATCTTGCCCTGCAGCCAACAGCAGTGCAGCTTTCTCTCTCACGCACACAGACGCACTTCCCAAGCTGATAATCAGGCATTTATTCCATAAACAATGCTGGAACTGACTTGGGATTTGCCTAACAATGTCTCATTACTAGTGTATGAGCTCTTTTTTTTCCTCGAGCTAATGCAATTCGTCAAGGAGAGCAGATGAGGGAGGGAGAGGCAGCGAGGGGTGGGGGTGGAGCGAGGGGAGGAGGACAAAAACACTTATTAATTTGCACGAAATGGAATTAGCAGCGGGGAGTTAGAAGCAGCAGAGTTTCTAATTTTACCCTTGCCCCCGTGCGCCGAAGGTAAATGGAGATTTGTCACACTCCACTTGGCTGGCTCCCCGGCTTGATGAGCTGTCTCTCTTGCAAGAGCCCAACTCAATCTCTGGTATTAGCCACAATGCCAGCGCTCACATCACTGCTGCAGCCCCACAGAGGCGTCAGGGAAGTGGGTGGAAGTGTCATCAGATGCCACATTACACTGGTGACACTGAATAAAAAGGAGGATGTAAGAGGCAGAGGAACTTGTGAGCAATTTGTCCTTCTCATCTTTCCTGGAATTGCTGGTTGGATAGATGGTTAGTAGATGGATACGTAGACGTGTGGATGCACAGATTCAATAGACAGAAGATGAATAATATAGAGACGGTGGGTCTGACTTTTTGTATCATAGCTGACAGTTTTGCTGTTTTCGGGCCTAAAACCAACATGGCCGCCTATAACCAAACACCACATGGAATTTTACAGGAAGATTCTTCTAAATATTATATATACAACTGAGTGAAATTGAAATTGAAAGTTATTTGTAAAGATACTGTTGACTAGGGATGTGCAGACTAGTCGTTTAATCGTTTAACCGCCTACTCATTTATTAAACGTTTAGTATTTTACTATTCGGTTAAACGCTAGTGTGCCCCCCCACCCCGACCGGGCGCCGCCATGCAGCTCTTCGCTCGGCCGTGCGCCGCACGCTCGTCCCGTCTGGGCTACCTGGTTGATCCTGCCAGTAGCATATGCTTGTCTCTTTTTTCAACCCCCGCTATCCCCCTCATCATTAGCGGTGTTCTGACCACTCCAGCTACACCCACCACGTCCCTTCCTGCCACCCCGAAGCAAACCATCGGCTCCAGCATGTGCTGCTTGTGGACTGTCATGGCGCACCGACCCGCTGCCGTTATGCACAGACGCAGCGGCACTTTCTGTCTCAGTGGACGACTGAACATCTTCATCAGAGGGTGAATATTCCTCTTCAGAATCTGAGTAAGCCATTACTTGACAAAGCACTTTGTCAGCGTTGAGCAGACCTCTCGGTACGGTGAGTTTTCTCACTCTAAAATGCGCCGTCTTGTGCTCTGATACGCTCCGATGGCGAGTCTCGTCTCCTCGGTTTTCAAACTCTAAACTCCAAAACTTTGAATGAAAACACGCCCACAACTGATGCTCAGATTGAAGTTCCAGATGTCCGCCATCTCCTGGTGTACAGTACATGAGGCACACGAGGCAGTATATTTGAAGCTATGGCTTGTTATGTTCAGCAATGTTGCGACTTTGGCGCTTAAAGGGTTAAATTGCAAGTTTTCCGAACCGACTAGTCGCCAATAAAATTAGCGACTATTTGGTTCGGAAATTAGTCGAAATTCCCATCCCTACTGTTGACTGACTCGCACTACTTTATATTACAGCCAGATCCTGGTTTAACATGAAGTGGTTGGTAGATTTAAGGCACTAAATGATCATTTACTATTGAATGAATCATATTTGGACATATCTGTCAGTGGCTCACGGCTTGTCACGTTAATTAATGAATCCAACTTCCCTTCATCCTTTTAGAGCTCCAACAGATCTGGATCAACAGCTTCCATCACGGTGATCTGTCTGGTCTGTTTCCGCTCCTTTCAGACGTTCTCCTGATATGGTTGGTGGTAGATAAGTGTTTGTCAATCGATGATTTTCGTTTGTATTCCAGCTAAATATTTCACAGGTGTAAAACAGTTTAGCTCTGCTTTGGTGAAGAACATCAGGGAATTATTTTTCACGTCTTCAGCAGTAATTTTTGTTGGTAAATGAGAGACATTAGAATGGGACATGTCTGCATTTTCAAACCATAAACAAGGAAGTGAATTCAGTGATGTACGTGCATTATGCTGGGGACTGCTGTGATTGGTGGAACTCACGGGAGGCGGGACAAAATTGTGGAAAGTTGTGGTGATTGGACAAAATTGCAAGGTGGTGCAGAATTCATGGAGATTGGTTGAGTTTGCATTAATTGTTGCAATCACAAGGGACTGATTAGAGCTCCTCATTTCACATTTTTTAAAATAGTTTTTCATCTCATACCTGTCTGAGGTGCTTCAGTAACTCCGTATGGGAACTAGAGGCTTCTCTGTGCACAGCCGCCTAGCTAGCATCTATTTCAGCCTGCATGCTACACTTTTATGGGACATCAGTGAACTGTACGATCTTAATAGTAGGGTGTTTAGCAAATGAGGCACTCTAACTACAATTTTACTCATATTTTCCCCCTTTTGTCCTTAAATAAATGTATAATTTTAACTTCCGTATTGATCAAAGCAAACTTGACGATCAGTGTTGCCATGTTTGTGTTGCCTTACCAGGAATTAGACCCTTCCCTTAGATAAAACAGCCTTAATTCAAGGGAGAATAACAAACCACAACATTACTCTCTGGGTTTTGACCTTTTCACAGACTAATAATGACACAAACCACAGTGTGAATGGTTGAAAATGGTGAATTTTACCAGAAATGTTACACATACTTTTCTGTTTGCAGCTTTCACTGAGTAATTCTGGGTCCTTTTTAAGGTCCTAAATCTGCTAAAAGGGTTTTTTAATGACAGAAAGCTGACTTAATTTATCTTCTGTTATTTTTCTTGACATGGAGTAATACAATCTAATATAATTGTCACATCGCCCATCCCTAACAGACTGACGAACAGAAAGGCGCACAGATATTCAGAGGCGCATGGCTGAATTCCAATAATGCCATCCTCTGGCACCCACAGAGCAGCTAGCATGATAAATAGCATGCTGCTAAATAGGAGTGTGGATCAATAACACGCATACAAACCTGCACACAGCTTCTGGTGAGAGCATCCAGGAGAAAATAACCTGCTAACCCCTCGCCCACCCTGCAGCCTTTGCTCGTGAGACTATTTTTCACAGAGTTCAAAGGGTGCAGTCAGCGATGATGCCGATAAACACGACTGGAGCTTCCACGGTTGTCCTGCCCGTTCGGCTTCCTCTTTACACCAGATAACAAGTGCCGAACTATCGCAGCGCCGCTCAGATGAAGTGCTGCCTCCCCTCCTGCCCTCCGCTGCCTTTGATACATCAGTCAATATAATCTGTGATGATGTGATCAACTGCTGGCAACGCGAGATGGAGTTTTTGGAGCTGTTATTACCTTCCAAATCCCACCTTCCATCTCCATCGAATCTGCGTATAAAACGTGTTTATTGATCACGGTCTGCTCGCACACATTCAGCTCTTTGTTGCTGCACTCCTTCACGTCTGCACCAGAAAGAAAAGGGAGAGACAAAGAGGGGAGGAGGGGGGAGAACATTGTCATACAGCGCTTTAATTGGAAGCATCAAAAGCGCAAAGCGAGAGTGTTTATCTTTTGGATGTGTTCCTTATTTTGCATGGATATGGTTTGTTTATCCATTTGCCAAAGTTCCTCAAAGCCTGGGTCAGGTCAGTCTGGCTGCAAGGCCACAGACATCCCTCACTGATTAAAAGGAGCAACCGACACACACACACACACACACACACACACGAACATGAACGTACGCACACATACACACACATACACACTCTGTGCCTGCAGCTCTTGCCTGGCGATAAGGATCCCGATGTGTCTGACAGCGAGGCTGACTGCAGAGTGTGAGGGAATTAGAGGGATTAGGGGGTTATAGAGTAGCGTGATAGCCTCTGGGATGACGGAGGGATTAGCCCGATTATCTCACTCTCTCTCTCCCAGCCAGGCAGGCCTAGTCTGGAGCTGAAAGCTGCCAGATGTGGCACCTACAGATAGAGAGAGGAGGAAACAACCTGAGGGGAGGAGGGGGGGGGGGGAAGGGAAAGAGTCGGGGGGGAGCAGGAGAGGTAAAGAAGGAATGAGAGAGGTAGCCTGTTAGTGACGAGGGAGAGGTTACGGAGAGCGAGGAGAGAAATGGGAGGAAATTGCGTGGGGAGTGACAGGCAAGGTAATGATAGTGGAGAAAAGGGGGGACGGGGGGGACGAGATAGGAGGCAGAACTCCCTGTTGGCTTGGCTTCACTCTCATTCCCTCCAGTGCACACCGACTGCCTGCTCGGCTTAATATGGGATTTCATCAAGGTGGTGCTTAGACCAGCTTTACATTTTAATTTGCGGATTTCGCTGGCAGTTTTAGCTCACACCGGGGGCTGTGTACAGTATGTCATCCTCTGTTTGTGCATTTCTAATCAGCAGGAATTTGATTCTGGGCCACACTTTGTAGCACTGTCAACTTATTGTCTACTGTTTTGCAAATAGTAATTGTTTGGCAACATTCATGCAAAGCAACTTAATCTCCCGTGACTGCATGCTGTACACATTCAGAGGAGGATTTGACCTGAGTGCCGTGTGCAAACAGCCAGAATACTGAGAAGATCTGCACCAAAACAGCCACAAATCACAGACTGTGTGTGTGTGTGCGTCCTCACTTGGTCTTGGACGTAGTAAAAGGCCGAGTATTTATAGTAAAAGAAATATCAGATCTTTTAATGTCCAGCTGCTGGGGACGAGCTGTTTTGATCTTCACAGACTCGTCACATGTGCCTTATTGTATTGTTGTAGTTTTGTGTGTCCCGTGTTGTGTTCTGTGGTGTGATTTTGCCAATTTGCAGCAGGCTGTGTATGAAAGTTTGCATTATTAAAAGATAATGTGTCTCGCCAGATACAAGAACTGAGCAGAACTAATGATCAAAAACTGCAGTTTGGTTCAATCCTCATGTGCGTGTTATTAAACCATATTTTAGTCTGTTTTTCCACACACACATCTGTGTAAACTGAATAGAAAATCACACTGTAGCTCGCCTTATTGTGCTTCTGTGTGATATGGATGGTTTACATAACAGTAAATTAGTAGATTAATTGGTTAGTAAATCAGCAGGAAATTATTTTACAACAATTTTTAAAATATGACTTTTTAATTTTAATCAGTCATTTACCATCAAAAATACCAACTTCTTTCTGCTTGGAGCTTCTTCTTCAGTGCAATTTTTGTTCTATTTTCATAGCAATTTTTTTCTGTTTTAGACCAAACCTGAAGAACTCTTTGGAGAAAAACAAACAAGGCTGCAAATATCGATTATTTTTAATAACAAACGAGGCGAAAAACAAATTCTCCTGATGAAGGTCTAACAGTGCAAATGTTGTATTATTAAATGTATTTTGTTTGACAGTGTGTAGGAGTCTGCTTGGACCTTTCTTGTTGTTGTATAATAAAAATGTCTGATTATTTGGTATCGAAAATAATCGATATTTGCAGCCTGCTTTTCTTTATCTGTTTGGGTTTAAGCCTCATTTTGTCCGGAGGGTCAAAATTGACCCAGTTAAAAATTTGAAAATGTGGGGGAAAAAAAATCACAGTGAAACTTCTGATGTCCACATTTTCAACATTTTTGGGAAATTTTTGAAAATTTTTTGGTGGAAAAGAAAAGAGATGCTAAAAATGTTTCTGAAGAACATTCACATAAAAATCAACCAAAATCCAGCGAATTTCCCTGGATTTTGTTTGATATTTTTGTGAATGTTCTTAAAGAAAATATTAAAAGTTGTACTGATATATAACTAATCACTTTAGGTATTTTTAGGATTTTTTTGAAGATTTTTAGTCATTTTTTAAAAAATATTTACAAGTATTTTCTTGCCAAATTTGGAGGATTTTTTTAAAAATAAAAATTTTAAGGAAAACTTTTAAGGAATTATTGGAATTTTATTCCGGAACGTTTTGCAAATTTTCAGAAATTTGGGGATTTTTTTGCTGAATTTTTTTTACTTTTTTCAGACAAGGAAACAATATTTTTTGGTGCCCATAAATGAGGACAACAGGAGGGTTAAGTTCCTGCAGGTTACTGGAGATAATAAACTCCAGTTCTGTGTACCTTTCAGTCATCTTTATTGATGAAGACTGACTGATCAGATGTGTCGTCACAGCGCCATTGACTAAAACTAACAATCACCAGTTAGTCACAGCAGCTATACAGCCTTTCTCCATTCACTAAATCAGCACATTTTAAGCAAACAATTGTTCCTACTACAGATTTAGTATTGATAAAATATCTCAGTTTGTTGAACAAACGAGGAAGAATCCTAACGAGGATCTGAAAAGTTTAGGAAGCCCCAGGAGATGAGATGATGCTGTTTGTCACTGAGCTCCTGCAGGGTGATGGGGGTTATACGGTGTCTCCGCTGCCTAGAATGAGCTCATTAGCAAGTCTACGCAAAGTACAGGCTGTCTTCCTGTCCTGCCGTCCAGTGGTTTTGTTTAGAAGCTGAGACCGGGCCGCAGACTGGTGTCGGGTCAGGTAGAGACTCTGTTTGTTCCTTTGAGTAAAAACCGTCTGAGGAGTCACATCTGACTGAAGGGGGACACGGTCTGCATGTGTGAGTGCTTTGTTCACGTCAAAACAGTGTTGTTGCTTTATACAGTAAACGGCCGCTAACTCACTGTAAGAACTGCACAGTATCGTAAATTAACCGCTTGTTTTAGGCACGCAGCTGATTGGATACAAGCAAATAAAACCGAAAGTTTAGTTTGGTAATGCATCGTCCCATTTAAAACACGGTGCTGCCCACATGAGCACACGACAGCCATGTAGTAGGTTTATTGTTTGATGTGTCTAAACTCAAAACTTTAAATCATTTAGAGCAACTTTACTAATATAGAGCAGCTTTAATATGGAGCAACTTTAATATGGAGCAACTATAATATAGAGCAACTTTAATATGGAGCAACTTTAATATGGAGTAACTTTAACTCATTCAGAGCAACTTTAATATGGAGCAACTTTAATATGGAGCAACTTTAATATAGAGCAACTTTACTAATATAGAGCAGCTTTAATATGGAGCAACTTTAATATGGAGCAACTTTAATATAGAGCAACTTTAATATGGAGCAACTTTAATATGGAGCAACTTTAACTCATTCAGAGCAACTTTAATATAGAGCAACTTTAACTAATATGGAGCAACTTTAATATGGAGCAACTTTAACTAATATGGAGCAACTTTAATATAGAGCAACTTTAATATGGAGCAGCTTTATCTCATTCAGAGCAACTTTAACTAATATGGAGTAACTTTAATTCACGTACACTACCGTTCAAGAATTTGGGGTCACACAGAAATGTCCTTATTTTTGAAAGAAAATCTTTATTTTTTCAGTGAAAATAGCATCAAATAAATGATAAATCCAGTGTAGACATTGCTAATGTGTTAAATGTCTATTCTAGCTGTAAACAGCTGATTTTTAATGGAATATCTCCATAGGGGTACAGAGGAACATTTCCAGCAACCATCACTCCTGTGTTCTAATGCTACACTGTGTTAGCTAATGGTGTTGAAAGACTCATTGATGATGAGAAAACCCTTGTGCAGTTTTCATATAAAACATGGAATTGTCTGGGTGACACCAAACTGTTGAACGGTAGTGCATGTTCTAGAAAATTTAATCCGAGCCATCACACCAGTAGAAGCTTGGAGACGCTCAGGTCGGCCTTCATCGTGACTGTTTTTATTGTTCTCAGCTCTCCTGTTGTCTCACACAGCCTGAATGTGCTGACAGGGAAAATGAACCGTTATATCTCCTACAAAAGCCCACAAACCCAAAAGCCACAAGTAGCAGCTTTTCTGAACCCAGCACTCCTCCTCCTCCTCCTCCTCCTCTTCCTCTTCCTCATCCTCTTCCTCATGCACTGACACGTTTAAAACACACATCTACCTGAATAATCTGACGGATCGGTCGGCTCTTTGCTGCCTCTTCTCCGCGCTGTTTTCGGCGGACGTTAAATAAAGTGTTTTTGTCTTTTCTGTCAGTTTCTCGCTGCGTTTGGGAGCTCGTTTCGGTGCGGATATCTGACGTAGGAACTGTAACACCACATGCAGTTGTGGGTTACTGTACTCTCCGGTGGCTCACATCTACACAGGATGTGCCGACAGAGCTGCTTGAAGGTTTTTTTGCGGTGAAGTGGATAGATTGTTTCCGTGCAGTTTGTATGTGCATACGAGTGTGTGTGTGTGTGTGTGTGTGTGTGAGAGAGAGAGCAAGTCTGTGCTCTGTAAACAAGATTTGCTTCTGCCCTCAAACCATGGCCGACAGAGCGCTCCTCTGTGTACGACGGCTGCACACCGTTTCTTTTCTCTTTTTTTTTCCCTTCCACGAGTTATTGGGTATGTTGGGTTGTCATGGCAACTGGTGAGACGTTGTTCACTGTGATTCCTTTCCTCTTTCTTCTCAATAAAGAAAAGAAGCAGGATGCAAATTGACTCCCTCCACCAGCCAAACTAAATCAGATAGACGTAAGTGGAACTAGTCGCCCCAGACTCTCGTTTGTTCCTCCAAACAGACGCAAGAAGCAAAAACCTGCTCACAAACTTTCCGTTAATTTGCACGGTGCTGTTATTGTTGGGATTTTGACAACTGAACAGACAAAACATTCTGAAAAACCACAAATTACTGCACAGTACGCCGATATATTTCCATTTATACTTGGATGCTTCTTACTCTTAATGAATATTCGTTTTTTTGGAGCCAAACAACCAAAGCGAGTGGACTGAGCAGAACTAGACGATACTGTTTTGTTTGATTTTTGTTTTTGCATCTATTTGTGTTTATTTTTCATCTTTTTGTATTGTTTTCTGTCTTTCTGTGGTCATTTTGTGTCACTTCCTGCTGTTTTTATGCATCTTTGTAGTTGTTTTGTTTCTGTTTGTCTTAATATTTTGCCTCTTTTCATCAGTTTTAATCTCTTTCTGGTCATTTTGTGCGTCTTTGTAGATGTTTGCTAGTCTTTTCTGTTGTTTTGTTTCTGTGTTTGTATTGGTTTGTGTTCCTTTTCCGTCTCTTTTCATCAGTTTTGAACTCTTTGGAGTCATTTTGTGTCCATTTCTTCATTGTTTTATGTCTCAGACAGGATTTTGTCTTTCTGTTGTCATTTTGTGTCATTTTCTGCTCTTTTTGTGTATCTTTGTGGATATTCATGTCTCTTTTTGGCCATTTTGTAGCTCTTAGCATCTTTTTGGAGTCATTTTGTGCATATGTGTTGTTGTTTTGTTCCATTTTGCATCAGTTTTAATCTTTTATGGTCATTTTGTGTGCATTTTATATTGTTTTGTGTCTTTCTGTGGTCATTTTGTGTCACTATCTGCTCTTTTTGTGTGTCTTTGTAGACGTTTATGTCTCTTTTTTGGCTGTTTAGTCGCTCTCAGCATCTTTTTGGAGTCATTTTGTGCATATTTGTTGTTTTGTTCCATTTTGCATCAGTTTTAATCTCTTTCTGGTCATTTTGTGTGCATTTTATATTGTTTTGTGTCTTTCTGTGGTCATTTTGTGTCATTTTCTGCTCTTTTTGTGTGTCTTTGTAGACGTTTATGTCTCGTTTTTGGCTGTTTAGTCGCTCTCAGCATCTTTTTGGAGTCATTTTGTGCATATTTGTTGTTGTTTTGTTCCATTTTGCATCAGTTTTAATCTCTTTCTGGACATTTTGTGTTTGTTTTTCAGTTCATGTGGGTTCTGTAAAGCATCTTGAGACTCTTTAACCTGTAATTGGCGCTGTATAAAGAAAATTGAGTTGAATTGAGCACATTTCTGCCCTCATGTTCCTCTAACATGTGCCATCTGCATGTCTGCCCTCCTTTGACCTAAACCGAACTTATCCCTCTATCTGAGCGTGTGCGACGCCGTCAGAGTTGTCGCTGTAATCTAGACGATAAGTCAGAATGGAAGCAGATGAGTTTCTGCCTTATCTTCCCGCCACTAAGTGCTGCAGTTTGTCTCGGTGCAAAGTGTCAGAGCACTTTCGCACACGCACACATGCTTAGAGAGGCAAACAAATTGGTTCACACACTGCTGACATCTTCCATATCTGATATGTCTGTCGTGTGTGTGTGGAGGCCTGTCTGCATGTGGTCACTGATGTGTGCAGACGGCAGACGTGCTCTTCTTGTCTGGCTGACGTGGTTTGAGGCCGCTGACGACCGCACGGCAGAACGTCACGTAAAAAGCTGCAAAAACTAACCAGCAGAATTGAGAAAAACACTCCGAAGTCGTGCGTTAATCACAATATAAAGGAGTTCTCATAGTTCTGTGTTATGATGTGTGTGTTTTAGTAAGCAGACCTTCTTTTAACAATTCAGATGTTCACCAAAACAATGCAAGTATTCCAATGGGGGCCAGGAATTAATATCTTTGCGTTCAAAACTGCATTTTTAGTGATTTTTTTATTTTACATTTAGTCCAAAAATGTCAGAAAATAGTTTTTAAAAAGGAGTTGTTGCACTCACAAAGCCTGGGATAGCAAATATTCAGCTTGCATGTTTTATCTGACCAAAAAAACACGCAAATATTCACACGTGAAAAGCTTCAGACAGTTAAGTATTTATTTTCTGTCTGCAAATAAATGAACTAACTCTCAGTTTATAGTAAATTCTGAGCTATTTTTTCTTTATTGGTGCAAAAAGTCAAACATTTTAACAAAGAAACAGAGTGAGAGAAAGAAAGAAAGAAAGAAAGAAGGTGTGGAGAAAATAGGCTACCCCTACACAATTGCATAACTGTGACCTATAATACACCGCAACCAAGACGGAGAACAAAAGTGGGATGGAAACTGTGTGCATGTAAACACTCACACTCACACACACTCTGTGTCTGTGGGTGTGTAAATGTGCATCGATGTGCAAGATGACACATTGTATTTCAAATGTGTAAAATAGAGCATCGGCTGTGTGTGTGTGTGTGTGTGTGTGTGCGTGTGTGTGTGTGCGTGTGTGTGTGTGTGTGTGTGTGTGTGTGTGTGTGTGTGCGTGTGTGTGTGTGCGTGCGTGAAGTACACACCTACAAGATTTAGATGTATTGGTTTCCGTCTTTTTGCAAACGGTGCTTCGCAGGACGCCCTGATGGCACGTTGTTTTTGCTGCGCTGCTCGCCCACAAACCCGCAATGACAATCTCATGGCTAAGTTGTCAACATCGATACATTAGAGGGATTGTTCATCGCATTGTTTTCTGATCAAGACGGATTACTCTTCATCAGCCGCTCGCCGAGGTTTACGTTTGGAGATATGAAATCACGTTGATGCATTTGATGGAATAGTGAGGCTGAGGGATTTTAGATTGAGATCTGTGCGCCTTATTGAATTTCTCAGGGGTGGATCAAATTACTTTTTTTTTTTTTCTGTCAATGCACTGAACAAGCTGTAGGCTCTCGGCTTCTCGTTCCTCTGTTTGTGTTGTTTGCCTTGTAAAAACAGAATAGCATTCTCACAGCTTTTGTATCCGTAAAGGGGGCCTAAAGCACAAAAACAGCTCCACATTTGGACTCCCTTTCACTTATCCTTTACTTCTGAGCGCTTTTTATTCGCTGCAGCGGAGAGAAAGGAGAGCAAATTGAGCCTTAAATCTAAACATGTGACATCAGAAGAGAATGGCAGCGCAGACGGGCCCGGACCACCCACAAGCTCTGCGGCTTCCCTCTAACTGAATGTGGACTGAATTAGACGCTGCCTCAAACCGTTACCCCAGAGCTTTTATTAACCACACTGGAACCAAATGCATCTGCGGCCTGTTCCGACTTCTCTTTTTGACTCCATCCAGCGTGTGTTTCTAATATTGAGGAAGCAGTGAGTTAAGGTCTTAAAAATGGAGGTCGAAGGAAACGCGTCGCCGTGTGCGTTCAGACACACACACACACACAGTCTGAGTTTGTCTGTTTAGGGTGGGGTTGTGTGACACATGCAGCGTTACCACAGGAAGACGATTCACTGCATTTACACAGCGTGCTATTACCAAACTGTGTGTACACGTGTGATGCCACCGCGAGCATGGATTTGTCTAAGCTGAGTGTCTGCGTGCGAATAAAAACAACACACAATGAAGACAGACTTAAATCAATCGCGTGTGTGTGTGTGTGTGCCATCTGTACGACACACACTTCAAATCTGCATCGTATTTGCATGCCATTATGTGCACTTCAAATGTTTATTTACAAAGATGCACAACACACGCGGACAAATATTAAGATAAATGTGCACTCATGGCTCTCCTATGGGCACAAACACACACATCCCACACAAACACACACTCACTTAGCTGCGGTGGAAAATTACCGGAGTCCCGTCCACGCCTGTACGGCCGTAGAGAGAGGGAACGGGCTATTTGTGGTGTCCTGCTGACTGGGCCAGAGCAGAGTGGAGCAGAGTGGAGCCGTGGTGAAAGAGGACAGGAGTGGGGCGTCATTAGGCTGCAGGCCAGAGACCTCCATTTATTCTCAGAGCCGTTAGAGCCTCACAGCAGGAGGGATCCCAGCTTCACCTCACATCACATCACACAGGTGGAAACAGGAAAGCTATGGAGGAGATGCAGGTTCTAAAAATAGTTTTTGAAACTCTAATTTTACTTTGGTGAAGCATCTTAGCGCAGCAGGAAGCGAGTCTCCTGGACAATTTAACATTTAAGCTGTAAAATAATCAGTGAGAAATATTTAAATCACATTTAGTTGTTCCTTCTTGCGCTGCAGAAAAACATTTAACAGTTTGATGTTTTTCAATAATGTTACTGTCAAATTGTTAAATTGCAAATAATGATTAGTAAAATCACAGAAAAAAGCATTAATTCACTGGTTAACTGCAAATAAACAACAATATCCACATCAATAATTAGTTTTTTTACTTTAATTGGAAAACTACGCCATGTTTGACTTACTTGTATCAGCAGAAAAAGCTCCAAGTTTACAGATATCTGAAAAAATTAAGGATTAAAACATGTTTCATATTCTTTTAAATATTAATTTTATAGATTTTCTTTGTTTTGTTAAGTTACAGATACGATCAAATAAAATCACGACAAAAAATGCATTATTTTACATGATAATTGTATAAAAAACAACAATAAAAAAGCAGGCCAAAACTGTAAATAATGTCCACAACAAAAAACTGTTATTTTTTACTTTTGATTGTAAAAAATACACCATTTTTAAATGTACTTAAATCAGCAGAAAAAGCTGCCATTTTACAAAAATTTGAAAATTATTAGAAAAAAAAATTAAGGATTAAAAACTGTTATTTTACAGATTGTCTCTTTTTTGTTCAGTTACAGATAAGATCAAGTAAAAATTACAGCAAAAAAGTATGATTTTACATGATAATTGTAAACGACAACAAAAAACTGTAAATAACATCCACAACAAAAAATGTGCTCTTTTACAGTGTTTGACCGTAAATATTTAACATTTTTTCAGCTGCTATTTAACAGATATTCTGTTTCTTTTTAAATTTATTACATATAATATCTTCACAGAATAATAATATAAGTTTACTTGTTGACTCTAAAAAATGAAGGCCAAAACTTTACATGATATTTACATCAGAAAGTCACAAATAGGAATTTAATCTTTTACAGTGTGTGACTGTAGAAGTAGTAGAAGAAAACATGGTTATTTTGCAAATATTTTCTGATTCTACACTTGTTTCTGTTTTAAATGTGACAGTATTCAACTTATTTTTACCATTATTATTATTGTTATTAATATTTTTACATATTTTATGAATACAAGGAAGAAATAAAATGTCTTAGGGGTAAATATCAGGGGCCGTGTTGTTCTGTACCAACCACAGAGAGAGCAGCTAGATCCAGCTTCCACTGTATTTATCATGTTTTTTTAGTGGTATTATACAGGCAGGACCGAACAGCATCTAAACAGACCCCAGTGACATTTGCAGATATGTTTACATGCTGTTTAATGCGCTGCAGCTGAGCAGCTAATTAGCTATGTAACCTATAAACTGAGCCGTGCACTTTGTGAATGTTTGTACGGCGGTTTGTTCATGAAGCTAAGGTTCGTGTTTGTGAGTTAGATAAGAAAGAGACACGAGCAGGGAAACTGACGTGGGCTGCTGTTTAAGCCTCTTGTGTCGGCTGTTTATCGGTGTGAATGCCCGGTGACGTTACTGCTTTATGGAATGGCGACACAGAATAACAAAATGACAGAAACGAGACATGAAACGACAAAAACAAGACACAAAATAACAAAAACAGGACACGAAATGACAAAAATAAGACACAAAATGACAAAACTGAGACACGAAATGACAAAATCAAGACACAAAATAACAAAAACAAGACACAAAATGACAAAAACAAGACATGAAACGACAAAAATAAGACACAAAATGACAAAACTGAGACACGAAATGACAAAATCAAGGCACAAAATAACAAAAAGGAGACACAAAATGACAGAAACGAGACATGAAACGACAAAAACAAGACACAAAATAACAAAAACGACACAAAATGACAAAAACAAGACATGGAACGACAAAAATAAGACACAAAATGACAAAACTGAGACACGAAATGACAAAATCAAGACACAAAATAACAAAAAGGAGACACAAAATGACAGAAACGAGACATGAAACGACAAAAACAAGACACAAAATAACAAAAACAAGACACAAAATGACAAAAACAAGACATGAAACGACAAAAATAAGATACAAAATGACAAAACCGAGACACGAAAAGACAAAAACAAGACACAAAATAACAAAAACAAGACACAAAATGACAGAAACGAGACATGAAACGACAAAAACAAGACACAAAATAACAAAAACAAGACACAAAATGACAAAAACAAGACATGAAACGACAAAAATAAGACACAAAATGACAAAACCTAGACACGAAACGACAAACTCAACACACGAAATGACAAAAACAAGACACAAAATAACAAAAACAAGACACAAAATGACAAAAACAAGACATGAAATGACAAAAATAAGATACAAAATGACAAAACCGAGACACGAAGCGACAAAATCAAGACACGACACGACAAAAACAAGACACAAAATAACAAAAACAAGACACAAAACAACAAAAACAAGACACAAAATGACAAAACCTAGACACGAAACGACAAACTCAACACACGAAACGACAAAAACAAGACACAAAAAGACAAAACCGAGACACGAAACGACAAAATCAAGACACAAAACGACAAAATCAAGACACAAAACGACAAAAACAAGACACAATATGACAGAAACGAGACACAAAATGACAAAATCATGACACAAAGCGACAAAAACGACACAAAACAACAAAATCGAGACGAGAAACGATAATTGTCAACACACAAAACGACAAAATCAAGACATGAAACGACAAAAACGAGATCCACAATGACAAAACTGAGACACAAAATGACAAAATCAAGAGGCAAAACGACAAAACATTTTTTAGTAAACTCATTTTATTATTGTTTAGCTCATTAGAAGGTGGTTGGTATTAAATTGGGACGATTATTTCGTTGACATTTTAATGATATCCAGTCATTTTTTTAAATAAGTGATTGTTTTCATAGTAAATTGTTATGAAATTTGTAAAGACATGATCATAATGAGCATAAAAAAGAGTTTTATGTATAAATGTTTGCTACATCTATCCCATGGACTTCAAAGGTCTCTCAGTTATAGATGGACCCATGAGTCACAGAAAATGTTGATGCTAAATTATAGCCATAAGCTGTCTATAAATGATGGACGTGGCCACCGTGATGTCACCCGCTGGTTTGTGGAAGCCTCGAGTTTGGCGTTTTGGTAATTTGAAACCAGACGTAATGAGCTCGGGGTGGATCTGAGGACTCTTTGTGCACCTACCTGTCGATTACAAGGTAGCCCCGCCCTAAAACACAACCCGCTTTATTGTCTGTTTTAGTCTAAGCGAGACCATAATTTACACAATGAGAATCATCCTGTACCGAGAAAGACTTCAAATTAGTGAGTGAGACCATAAACTCGTTAGAAAATGTTTACTGAGATAACAGGTTAAATGACATATGTGGTCATTTTCTCACAGAGGATGTTTCTGCCACCCAGAGGTGCAGTTGTAGGGCATTTCTGCTTTAGTTCCACTTTCAGAGGCTACGTCCATCTTTTATATACCATGTATGAGCCGTACTCGGAAAAAGAACTAATTTAATTTTATGTTCTCATGGTTTATGTCTCAAAATACTACCCATGAGCCACAGGAAGCTTCTCTGTGACAAAGATGCCAACCAGAAGCATAAATCACAGCAAACTCGCCTCTAAAAGCTATAAATAAATAAAAACATCCCCTCTAATGTGAGCCCACGCCAAGCCTTGTGGGGACGAAGAGTTTAAGGACGTTTCTGGAGTTTTTCTGTATGTTCGTCGCTGCATAAGACGACTCATTGTCACAGCTTGAGTTTTCTGCTTCTCGTCCCTGAAGTCGTCCTTCCTCTCGACCAACAAATGAGCAGAAACAAAAGTGACATCGCCGCGGCAGCAGTATTGATTTCAATCTCTGCGGCGTTGTGCTGCTTGGCCTGCTTTTATGAGCGGCTATAAAACAACAGCGAGGAGATGGCCTGGATGCTTTCCATGTATTACAATCAGAATTTATAAATTGCCCCATTACCCACCTTTCCACTGGTTACTCTTGGAACATTAGCAATTATTTTCACATGGGTCACACTCATAAAACCAATAATGTGGTGATTTAAAGCCGCGGTAGAGGAGCTTGGCTCGCAGGCTTTCTGAGGCTTGAGGCCTTTCAGACGTTGATCTCAGGCCGGCTTGTAAGGACAAATTGCTTCTCGGTTTCTCTAAGGAGAGAGATTGAGGGAGATCGAGAGGGTGACTTTGCGAAAGAGCAGAATGAGATCATCCCAGTTCAAGTGTGGGTGTCTGCTTAGGTGAAGTAGGTGAAGTTAGAAAAGCGTGTGAGATCACTGCGCTGCTAGGAGTTTTATTCTAGAGTTGTGTGCGTTTCTTCGAATTTCTTGGATTTGTCTCAAAGTGTGCCGTCTTTCTCACCACTCTCTGTTTAGATTCTCTTTGGTGTGCACTTTTCTGTGTACTCGAATGGATGTCAGTTTAGGAAACGCTGAGGCGAGCTGCAGCTTCCCACTTGGTTTGTGCTTATGGAGATGGATGGCTGCAGGAGGTGGTGGGAGGGAGGAGAGAGGCCAAACTCCTGATGACTGCCCACCCACCCATCATCCCATTACTACTCCTCTGGGAAAGGACAGAGCGAGGGGACGGGAATACGAAGAGATAAAGTAATTCAGGTGTGAGGATGAAAGTGATGGGGAGAGCTCGGTGCAGAGATGGGCTGAAGGAAATAGAAACAACAAAGAAAGAAAATTGACAAAAGGGAAAAACAAAGCGAGAGATATTTAGAAGGAGAGGGAATTCACAGATGGGAGAGAGATGCGGATGCACGAGTTAAATGATAGTAGTGGATTAAGTAAATAATTAGTGTGTTGGTATTATTACGACTGAGCAGGTTAGCATTTTAATGTTGCAGCTGTTAATGTTTGATCATACTTTGTACTCTAAATCCATTTTATTGTCAGTGTAGGTTTGTAAAATTAGTAATAATTATACATGGCAGTTAAATGTTGTGTAGCAGAGCACAAATAAATCAGAGCTCTACACTCTTCCTTTGCTGAGCATCTGCTTATTGAAGCCACTATGATTTACAGACGCTCCCTAAACGTCTCACATGCAAGCTAAGGTTTGTGCTTATGAGTTGGACGTGCACAGAGAAGCCTCTAGTCTCCACTCGGTTACTGCAGCACTGCTACTCGAACCAAATGTAGCTCTATAAGAGTGAAGTAAAGCTTTTTAATGGTAGATATACAGAAGGTAAAGGTCTGGTTTCAGTAAACACAGTGTTTAAATGCATATATTGCAGCGAATCATCTTCATTTAACTACAGGAAGCCAAAAGCAACCGCAACAGCTGCTAGTGCCAGCCTGAAGAGGATACCAAAACTGATTATTGGTGATTAAGTAGAGTAATGGCTGATATTTAATCAATACACATTTAAAGAACACATTTTTGTCATAATTTAGAATAGCATGAACTGTAACACAGAACTTTGTTTAAATACAGATGTTTATTTAGTCTCACATCTGTATCATTAAAAAGTGCATTTTTAATTTGTATTTGACTGTCAGAGAGAGAGGCATCAGAGTGAAGGTACACCTGTTTTTGAATCAACTTATTTAATAAGAAATCAATTTCATAAAAATACCAGCATCAATAAAAGAGCAGAATATCAGATCCAACGGTCGACCAGATTGATAAAGTTTGGTTAAAGCTGGCACCATCTAAATAATTGTGAAGTTACAGACTGGCTGTTGGCACTTTGAGGGTTCTTTATCCTGGATAAAGTAGTAAAACAGTGCAAGAATTTAAACAAACATTTGAGAAAAATACTCAACTATACCCAATAATTGAATAGGTTTGCTCGACTAAATTATGGTTGTGTGAGTTCCCTGGAAATAATGACGAGAGGTCCTCGGGTTACGACGTCCCCGATTTAGTTTGTAGTTGTACAAATACGTAAACTGACATCTTTTTTTACATTTTCACTGGAGTTCCGACTTACGTCAAAAATCGACTTGCGTCACATCGTAGGAACGGAGCTCTGATGTAAGTCAAGGACCCCCTGTAGTGATTTTTAAATGATTCAGTGTTTTTAAGCATGAGCAGCTTTTTCCATCAACATATCAGTTAACCACAGAACTTATCAGTTACGCTTGCCAACCTGGTTCAGGATGGCGCAGAAAATGTTGATTGTTTTTATGTTTTTAAGTTAATTAATTTGACCGAGAACTGGTTAAAAAATATGATGCTAACATGAACAGTATGAGGAAGATAATCGGTCTAATCGTCGTGCACTTACACATGAAATTTTCACCCACGTAAGAAGTGTTTGCACATGTGACCTTTTTAGTTGAACCCCGGAGTCTATAAAACCTTAAAGTACGACACAAGCGACTTCAACTTGTACTTAAGAACAGAGTAAATGTACTTAGGCTTGTTACTTTCCTCCTCTGGGAGAAGGGAGGATGTGAAAGACGAAGGAAAAGATGCCGTGTGTGCGGAGACAGGCTTCTGTAACTCCAGTGACCCACCAAAGCCCCATGGTAAACTCATTTACACTGAGTGACAGCACAGTGTGACATCCAGGACACATGGGAGGCCACACACACGCACACACACACACACACGCACGCACACACACACACACACACACACACACACACACACACACACACACGCACACGCACGCACACACGCCACATTTGGAGGTCGTTCTTGTCAAGTTAGCCGCCACTGCCTTCTATTTTGCATCCATTCTACATGTATGTATGTACATGTATTTGTATCTCACATGTGAATAATGCATCATTTCATCATTATATTCACACAGACTTTCTACATCAGATCCTGACTCGGTGTCATCTAAGTCAACATTTGGCCCACGGGGGCCTGGTGCTGCAGCTCAGGAGTCTTCTGTATGGCCTCTTGTTTTTATATAGAGAGGGAAGCAGTCGGGTGATGCATCATGAATTTTCCTTGAACTGCACCATAACCCAAAACTGCCACTCACTCAAGCCTGAAGAGAGTCGAGTCTTTTTCTGGCCCATGAAAGACACAGGACGCTCTCCTGCTGGCGGTTATTTAAAGATAACTCTGCTATTTTAGAAGCCTGGGGTCTGTCTGAACAAGGGGGAAGTCTCTCAGTTGTGGCGATGCAACAATCTTGGGATGTGTTTTTTCTTCTTCTTCTTCTTAATTTGCCTTTAAGTGTGGGGAGCGTGCACAAACCATACACACAGACACACATGTTCTCATTAAAATACATAATGTGAAGGCAGGGATGCATGTGCATGAGAGGGAAATTAAGACGCGCAGCAGGAAACACACATAAGCAAACAGTTATATGTTTGCAAAAATGGCCACAGACGTACACACACACACACACATAAACACACACATTCTCATGCACACAGTGTGGTCCGGCCCTTGGCTCCCAGGCCTGTAATGAAGCCTTAGTAAAGGTCTACCGAGGAGGCTGGAGCAGTCAGCCAAGGCGGCCTGCGGTCTCATTCAGACAACCACCTCGCCTTCGCCAGCGACCCAAGCCTCAGTGTTCAGTCACTGGGTGGGATGGTCAGGAGATCCAACCCAGCCAAGCAGAGGGTGGAGGTTTGAGGAGGACGGCTCCAGATGTGGTTACTGTGGGACACCATGAAGGGCCATCACTTATTCAGTGCCACAAAAGGGCAAATGCGGCCTTTCCTGTTCTCTACCCTGGTCTCCCGGCTTTTGCTGATGAGTGGAGCTCGCCACAAACAAGACACTACAGAAACCCAGAGTCCAGTAAGAACGCTTTAAAATCCCTGTCATTTCCACAACAACAACGTTTCAGAGAGGGTCTATTAACAGATGTGGATTCCTCTCACTTTCCACTGGCACGTCTTTACAAATATACAAACACACTCACACACGCAGACTCGCCTCACCACAGCGGCTTCCTCCATGCACACAATACACCCACCACAATGACCTGGCGAGGCCTCCACCGCGCTGCAGCGTATATTTACTCCACAGCAATTTACCCTTGGACTTGACAGCTCATCGTTTGTGCCACTGTGGCGTTGCAGGGGCACCACTCCCTGTCTGTCCGTCCGTCTGTCAGTCCTGCCCGTCAGGAAAATGGCAAACGGCAAGAAAATTGGCAGACCGGCGACAGAACGCTGATGCAGGAAGTTGAGTCAGAGGTGTTTTGAGGTCGCAGCGGTAGTTGACAAGTTGTCATGTTGGTGTTTGGCAGAAACGGTGGAGTTTTTTTTTTTAACCCAGGCCCTACAAGGCACATTTGTCTTTAACGGTTCATTTAACTTTAAATGTGATCTGTGTTAATAGACTGCATTCTTGATGTCAGTGGTGATCTGTCAGCGGGCAGCTCGGTTGGTCCAGACTGAATCACCTCAGTGACTACTTTGAGCTTTTGTGTAAACACTCATGGTCTCCAGAGGAAAAAGCCCTCTGACTTTGGCGGTTTCCTGAGTTTTCCTTTAGCACCACTATGGGGACCACCTGAGAGCTCCACAGACTATGCATTTCTTTTCAACTAAGCTTTTATTTAAACGCGACCCTGAAGTTTCTTTTTTTATTCTTAATTTAGCTGATTGTTTTGTTTTTATCTGTCTTATTTCTTCAGTGTAGCACTGAAAAGTGCATTGCAAATATGATTTGTTATTATTACTATTATTATGGGGGTGCATGTTTTGAATTTAGTGAAATATCTCAACAGCCATAATGTAGGTTTATGCATGTTTTGAGGCATCACATTGGAGTTAGTTAAGTTAAATGGTGTATTTTGCAAAACAGTTTTGATGCTGACTTGAGGCTTTTTTGTACTTTTTTTGAAAAACAGTTGGTCTGGGATCACGTGATGCACCGACCTGAACAGATGTGAAAGTATCAGCTCCCCGCTAGATTGCTAGAAACTTCATTTTTCAACCAATTTCGTACCAGTGGAAGGCTCCGTTGGGTGCACGTTAGATTTATAATCTCACTCGACACATTTTTTGCCCATTCTGGAAGAAACAGAGCAAGAAACAGGATTGTAAAAAGAAAGCTAATGCTACAAAGGCTAACAGTAGCCCAAACGACGAGCTTGAACTGGAGGATGACGACGAGTTAAACGAACAACAAGACAAACTTATTGTGGACTGTGTTACTGCAAACATGGAGAAGATGCTGAACAGCAAACTGGCCAACGTAATTAAACCAGTTAGTGAACTTTCTAGGAGAATCAAAGTTGACGTTAAAATCTGAGAATTGTTGGACTTAATGAAGGTATTGAGGGCCACACACTGGTCCAATTTTTTGAAAAATAGATACCAGATGTGACTGCAAGCAAACTTTATTTGAAGCTAATCACCATTGGATGGGTTGCCATGAAAACTCTACAAGTGATTTTGACTTTTCATGGACTCCCATTTTTGGGGAAAATGTTTAATTTCTCTAAAATTTGACTGAATATGTGCAAAGCTAATGACATTAGTCTCTGCTGTGCTTTGTGTTAGCATGCTAAAAAGCTAAATTAAGTTTGCAAACGACAGATATTTTCCCTGTCCATCGATACTTCAGGTATTTTCTGGATGTTTTGATTGGTTGTTTGGTCTGTAGAATGTCAGAATATGGGGAACAATGTCAGTGCTGAGTCCACAACACAAAAATAGTAAATTTACTATCATAGAGGAAGGAAGAAACTGGGACATTTTCAAATTTAACAAGCTGAAATCTGAGAATTTAGACTTTTTTTCTTTAAAAAATGACTTTATTGCACCAATTAATCGTTTGATGAATCCATTATTCCGTTCATTTCTGTTGTGCTGGTGCGTCTTTTCCAAATGCACTGTGTAGGGATTATTTCTGACATATTAACATCTCTATTTTTTGTTCTTACTGACCTCACTCCAACATTTCTGCGGCTTCATTTTTACCGTTCAAATTACAGACAATGAGCACCATCCGATACTCACATTTTTAAAAATATCTGACAGTGAAATGGCTTTTGCATTTCTCTTGTTGTACAAAAAGTAAGCGTGACCTTGAATTATGGATTTCGTGTCCCATTACGTCCTGATCTTATCCCTGAGGCTTAGCTTGATGTGCGGCGGTATTTAGCTGTCAACAAGTTATGCCTGAGAAACGTTTCCTTCTCCTTTCTCTGCTTCTTCTGTTAACCGCACTTTTACATTCATCGTCCGCGCCGCCGGATTGTAGGTTGATGTAACAACAGCATTGGACACGTCTGGATGTCTTATTGAAGTAATTAGCCTGTCTTAACCTTTAATCTCGCTAAATTCCTCCGCCTCACCAGATGAGACGCCCCTGGCCTTGCTCAAAATTGTCAATTATGCCTGTCACATGGAGAATGGTAACCAAGCCAATTTCCTCTTTCCCTTTCTTTCTTCTCTTGGATTGCTTTGTCTTCCTTTCACACTGATGTTTTTCTGCCCTCTTTTCATTCTCTCACTGCAAAAGCCGATAGCTGAAAGGGCATAGAAGGCTGCCGCTTTTGTGCGACTATAATTGCACATTTCATAATGACACTAAGCAGACATAGACACAGATAAATAGAAAAGGATAAGAGAGGGAGAGCTACCGAGTGGGAGATTGTGTCTCCGGAGTACCCTGTGTTTCCAGCTTAATTGATGACAACCGCAAGTGAAGTTTGGAACATCTGAGCTCCGTTCTGTCAACATTTCCAGGAAGTGAGACGGCATGGGCTCACTCGTACCAGGATGATGTTAAAGTGAGAAGCTATGTTTTGTCCAAATCCCTGCAGTTGTGGGGATGGACTGTTTCGTGCACATAGCAATCTGCAGGAGGCTAATTTAAAGACGCCGTTTCCCGTAGTAAACAAAGCATTTACAGCCTGTGTGGCAGCCGTCAACAAGTTTGCAGTCTTAATGCTCAAGATTTAAAGGCATAACTCTAAGATGTTATAATTAAGCAACAGGTACCCGGTGTTTTTATACGGTCAGAAGTCGAGGGTGACGTGAAAAGCGACAGCAAGTGCTCCCAGCTATGAATTAAAAAAGGCAGGGGGGAAAAATGTGTCTCCTTTGACTGCATGTTGCTTAATTCTCTCTCTGGGCTCTGGCAAGCCAAGCCCAATGTTAAGTGGCTTCTTGAGTTTATCCAGCGAGGTCAGAGGGAAAATAAAAACATCACGCGAGAGCTACAATTACAGCCCTCGAACATGACAAGCGTCTGTTTTTGTGCTTTTGACTGAGGGCCCACTTTTAATGGTCGGTTCTGGCTGCAAGATAAACAAACAGTCATAGGGTTAGCGCAACCCCCGTCTACAAGCGCTAGCCAGCCCCAGCCAGCGAGACAGCCAGAGAGGCTAAACTCTGCTGCAGCGTTAGGCAGCAACAGCAGAAGCAGTGGCGGTTTTGGCGGCAGGGTAAATTACAGCATGGAGCAAAGCTGTGGTTTGTACACAGCATAGTCACACACTCACTCGCTTTTCCTTTCACTTATTCTCTCTCTCGCTCACGCTCAGACCCGCTCTGCTCTCGACTCTCCTCTCAGAATTTTACTGAACCTTTCAGGCATATATGTCGAGGCACATATGCCGTATCCAGACACGCAGTCACTGGGGTGGGCTCTTCCCACAGGTGTCTCCAAAACAAAGCCAGCAATCATCATCGCCTCTGGCAAGACGTGCAACCTACAAACCTACTGACCTCATCAAGAGACCAGTAATCTCCTAAATTATCGGTTCCAAATCCTGCGGGAAAGTCTAAGCTAATGGGATCTCATTATACGGAGCATGAAAAGAGTCCCATCAGGTGACATTTACGTGTTGCATCATTCTGTATTCTCATCCAGTCAGGCCCGAGGGGCTAATCAGAGATCAGTTCAGCTAGATATCCTCTTGAACCGACGCCCTATTTGGAGCGATGAGATAAAGCGTGATGAATGCTGATTGTAGGCTGCAGTAGTTGTGCCGTAATGTTCTGTGTGATCACATATTGGGAATAACAGACTGATGCACCCAGTAGTTATGGCCAGCTGCACTTATTAATGTGGATAATGTGCACATTATGCTAACGCTAATTGTTGGCCTAATGTCTTCTTCTGTGTATTTTACAGAAATGATTAGATTCACTATTTTCTAGCAAATGTTCCCTCATTATATCCAGTGTTTGTCTGGGGGAGGGGATGGAATGGGCTCATTAGGACAATAACTGGCCACTGCTCCATAAAGCATTTATTTTTTTTAAAATCCCCTTTTGACTGCAAGAAAATAATATTAAAATAATGAGAGGATTGATAGCAGACATTTTCTATCAAATGTACTCAATTTGGCTTTTTATTATTCAATAAAAAAAAGATATGGGGGGGGGGCGAATATTCGGATACCAAATTAATATCCGGATAGTGCCGTAGTGAACAAATATTCGGATATTCGGGTCCAGCCCTATTTGGAACATGCACTAAACACTCCAGAAGATCCTAAAGGGACAAATGTCCCTCTTTAATTCCACAGACTGACCAGATGAACTACAGCTGAACTCTGAATGCTCTGAAAATCCAGGTTAAGTTCATTACAATATGAATGTTACGAAGAGATTCAAGCTGTTGTTTATTATCAGCTAGCATTAGCTGCTCGTCAGCTGCTAATGTGTCTTTTTGAGCAGCAGAAAGTTGTAATCCTCTCTAGCTTTTTAATACCAGAACTCCACTGAGCAGAGCTTCTGTCTTTTATAAATGATCAGCAGAGTGCGCAGACATCACAGTGGGATTCATGTTTTCCAGTTACTTTCAGCAGATTCATCTTGACTTTATTCGACAACAGCTGAAAAACTGAGAAGATTTCTAACAGCGTTGATTGTGTTCTTGATTTTTTGGGTGACTATGGAGTGCAGGTACATTTCATGTTTAAAGGGAGGTCATTGCTCTTTGAGTCATATTCTATGTGTGTTCATTTACATTTAAATTGGCTTAAACTAGATAACTTCACTGTTCGACAGCAGCGCTCCAGCAGACATCATTTATTTAGAATTCTGTTTTATTTGTGTGAAGATGGTGAAGAAAGCGAAGCCACAGCACACAGAGGAAACACTGCAGTTTGAGCTTTTCCTCTTCTCTGCCTCATTGACTTTGAATGTGTAAACAAACCCGTCTTTGAACACGCTTTCTCGTACTTTGTGCTTGTTCACACCTGCTGCTGAGTTCCTGTAACAGATGCATCCATACTTTAGGGTCACCGTGCACGCTCCTGCACAGCTTCTCGTTAGCGCCGAGCTGCACATTCGCACACATTCACACACACGCTGCACGGACACGCAAAGTCACCGCAATTAACAATGTATTTGTGCATCATTATTATGTGCATGCACACACAGGAAAAACACAGACGTACACAAATACACACTGGCAGAAACACACCCTACACCCACACACCTGCTGCTCATCCTCCTCCACAGCCCCTTGTGTTAATGGATGGGAGTCTAATTACTACTCTCACACTGGGGCTGCTTTCTCCACACGTGTCTCCCAGGACATGTGTGTGTGTGTGTGTGTGTGTGTGTGTGTGTGTGTGAGTGTGTCTGGGAGTGGTGGGGTTAGCCGCTGTCAGCACACAGCTCACACACACTGCTCATTAGCAGACTTTCTCTCTTCCTCTCATTTCGCCCACTGCTCGACGAGTTCGCACAGAAACACACTCGACTTCACACAGAACCCTGTTAAACACGGCGCGGCGCTCAGCTGAGCATCAAAACACGTAGTAGCAGCTCAGCTCTTCGTATGCATTTTATTTTAAGATGCACTTTATTTCCTCCCTCCTTCTCTGCGACTTTTCTCTCACAGAGATATCAGGAGAAAGAAACAGAAAGAGATGATTGGTGCGCCTAAAGCAAGACACAAAACCAGACAGACACACTTCCCCATTCAGCCACCACAGCTCTGGTTTAAAAATAACGACAAGGAACTGTGAGCTACTGACTCCTTCTCTCACGGTACTAATGCACACATCTGCATGCACAGTGAAAAACAAAGCGCCGGTGGTGGCTGAGGTATTCTGAGTCTGTGTTTTGACACGGTCTCGTCTGTGACGCAGCCTGTGTTGTACCATAAACTGTTTCTGTACTAGAGTGACCTCCCCCACCACTTCCTCTGTGTCTGTGTGTGTTTCATCTCCCCTGTGGCTTTCAGACTCGAGGTCTAAGTGGAGCAGATAGGTCTTCAGAGGAAAGAGTGCTGTTGAGAACGTCTGCAGCTCACAAACAAAGGCCACCTGGCTCCGAGCAGCAGGACGGAAATGTGCTCTCCTCGGTGCCACAGCGACAAGTGTGTGCTAATAACAGGGTCCGCGCTCTGGAGGCCTAATTAGCCCTCCACTAATGTGCTGCTAATCAATCAGAAATGCTGCAGAAACTTTGATGTTTATGTTTTCAGTAAATGAGTCTGTCTGGTGTGTAATGTGGTGAAGGATTTGGTGGACGTTTGTTTTTATTAACACAACAGGTAATGATGTGGTTAGAACAAGCTTGACTCAAAATTATGTAATTTTACAAGTTATTGTTTGATCATAGATAATAATATCTTTTTATTTGTCAGGCACTTTAGGGAAAATCTCAAAGCGCGACATTGATGACATAAAACGGATAAAAACAAAACAATCAGATAAGATAATAAAAAACAGAAACTTCAGGGGCACGTTTGATTAAAAGTTTTGTTAAAATGAAAGGTCTTTAGGCCTTTTTTTATCAGACTGACTTTCACTTTCAAATGCTCAATGACTGCCTTAAAAAGAGTTTTTAACGATCCGATCGATGTCGCTTGTTTGGCTTACTCTTTATGTGATGTCTTTCATCTTCCGTGCTGCAGCTTCTTTTCATTCTTATGTCAAACACCTGCTGTATAATATTTCTTCTGACCCTAAAAATAAGAATTATGTTCATGTATGTAATGGAAGAGCACGCGTTATCGAAGGAAATGGAAATTTCATGTGCTTGTAGGTAAACATTCATAAAGCAAACAGAACTTTCCAGCATCGGTAAAAGCACAAACTTAGATTTAGGGATTGTCTGATGATACCTGCGTGGTAGGTTTTGAGATGTTGCGTAGGTTCAGCTCCAGCAACCGTCACATCAAGTTCTTCTACTGACTGGAACAGAGAGGTGAGCAGACTCTTTGCTGTGAACATGCCTTTGCTGAATGTGTGCTGGGGGAAACACAAGCAGGAGATGAACTTTCATTTTCCATTTGTTATCTGTGTAGCGAAATGTAGTCACATTTTGGCTTCATTAGTGAGGACGAGTGCAAGCACAGGTTCCTCAAATGTGCTCAAACTCCTCACTAATTTTCCAGATGTTGCCATTAAATTTCTGATATATTAAATGTAATATTTATTGTCCTTCTTCAGTTCAGTATAATATAAGTAAAACATGTGATTGACTACATGAGATGCCCTCAGAAGCATGACTGTCTCACAGGGAGGATGGTATGGTTTTCCTCAAACTACTGACACGACAACTTATAGCCCGGCTCAGACGCGCTGCATGACGTCCGTCCTCAGCTGTGACCTTTACCATTTGCTAAACGCGCCGTTTAAAATTGTGTTTTTTAATTTAAAATCGATTAATTAGCAGTGCTCGCAAGGCAACAACAATCCAGCTTCAGTCCTACTACTGGTGATACAGTTGATTGAATGATGAGATAAGATGAACTTCTTTCTCTGGGGAAATTCACACGTTGAAGCATCTAGATACCAATGAGTCATAGTACGAATGTAGAATAAAAATAAACACAAAGAACAGAACTGTACTGTAACTGTAGGCTTCATGTTATGTGCAGAAGTGATGATGCAACATTATGCAGTTGCACTTTAAAAACCACTGTTGTACAGAAGGTCCTACTGATGTACGCATTTTCACCATAAGTCGGGACGGAAATGGAAACAAAGCCCTTCTGTGCATCACCATATGATCAGTTCTTCATAAAAGTCATGAATACCAGCGACTTTCATCCATGTTTAAATCATTTTACTAGAAGAAAACAGATTATTGTAACTGACTGATATTGTTGTTGATGTTGAGGTTTCAATGTTTATTGTTCAGTTCCAGATTTCCCTAATGTCAGTGAAAATGCCATGTTCAGTTAGCTCACCTCTGATTGGCTGAGAGTCAGCAGTAGAGAGAGCTGGGAACGGCGGCTAATTCTGGAGCTAAGTTATGGGGTTTTTCTAGTTCTTCTGGAGCTAAGTTTTGGCGCTTTTCTACTTATTCTGGAGCTAAGTTATGGGGTTTTTCTACTTATTCTAGAGATAAGTTATGGGGTTTTTCTAGTTATTCTAGAGATAAGTTATGGGGTTTTTCTAGTTCTTCTGGAGCTAAGTTATGGGTTTTTCTAGTTCTTCTGGAGCTAAGTTATGGGGTTTTTCTAGTTCTTCTGGAGCTAAGTTTTGGCGCTTTTCTACTTATTCTGGAGCTAAGTTATGGGGTTTTTCTAGTTATTCTGGAGCTAAGTTATGGGGTTTTTCTAGTTATTCTGGAGCTAAGTTATGGGTTTTTCTAGTTCTTCTGGAGCTAAGTTATGGGGTTTTTCTAGTTCTTCTGGAGCTAAGTTTTGGCGCTTTTCTACTTATTCTGGAGCTAAGTTATGGGGTTTTTCTAGTTATTCTGGAGCTAAGTTATGGGGTTTTTCTAGTTATTCTGGAGCTAAGTTATGGGTTTTTCTAGTTCTTCTGGAGCTAAGTTTTGGCGCTTTTCTAGTTATTCTGGAGCTAAGTTATGGGGTTTTTCTAGTTATTCTGGAGCTAAGTTATGGGTTTTTCTAGTTCTTCTGGAGCTAAGTTATGGGGTTTTCTAGTTATTCTGGCGTTGGCTACGGCCCACAGTAGAACTCTCTGTGCTCATTTTGTTATTTTTTTTTTCATTTTCAGTCCTTTTTGTGGTCATTTTGTGCCTTTTTGCGGCCGTTTTCAGTCTGTTTGTAATCATTTTGGGTGTTTTTTTGTGGTCATTTTGCAATTTTTTGCAGTTATTTTGTGTGTCTCTCATCATTTTGTATCTTTAAATGATAATTTTCTGTCTCAGTGAATCATTTTGTGTTTTTATGTGGTCATTTTTTGTCATTTTGTGGTGTTTTTGTGGTCGTTTTGTGTGTCTTTGTGCTTATTTTGCTTCTTTTGTGATCATTTTGAGAGTATTTTGTGGTCATTTTGTGCCTTTTTGAATTCAGTAAACCCCCAGAGAAGCAGATAAAGTCTCACTCATTCATCACAGAGGGTCGCTACAATATGTTGACCTGTTTTTACAACTTGACCCATGTTGGTCGCTGTTTCTGTTCCCAGCGTTTTATTCTAATTTCACTTCCATGGAGACGGCTTTCCTTTTCTTTCAAGGATCAGAAGAGTCTGACTTATGCTGGGAGCTATAATGAAGGGCAAAGAGTTAGTGAATGTAGCACAATCCAAGGTGGATGTAAACAAAGCCGTCTTATAGCGCCGTGTGACAACGTATTCATCCACTCGTCAACTAGTTCCACGTAACCAGTTCCAACGTACCAGTGAAACGCCATAGGTCGAGGACGCCGTAAACTGAGGACCTCCTGTATTAACCCGTTGCGCTTCAGTTGCGCTTCAGTGTCCCGCCCGCGGTACACTTTGAGATCTGCATAAGCAATTTGCTAAAATGTCTGAAACTGCAAACGCGATTATACAAACACTATACGCCGATGGAAAGCTTAGATTCTCATGAATCCGCCGGTATAAACCACTTTCAGATGTGATTACCACAGCGGGTAATATAAACACATTTTTCCGACAAACAACGAATATCCATCCATCCGTTCTCTGTACACGGCTTCAACGTACACAGCGCGACTCACATTTCCAGGTTCATTATTACACACAGATGAAAATATTCCACAAAAAACGGCCATAATCCAACCTTGGACATCCAGACGAAACAAGCCAGTAAAATATTTTGTCCAAAACATGTCTTGAAGTCGGTATAAAATCCACGAATCAGTCGTTTTCAAGGAAATGCACCTCGCGATGCGCGTCCAATATTCCCTGTATTTCTCGTCATATTTTTATTTACAAATAGAATATTAGCGATTTTTTTGTACTGAAAACGGCTGGAATTGACTGAAGCTTAAAGGGTTAAGAAAATAGGTCATTTTTCTGTGGATAGATGTTTATGTGTTGGGGTTATTTCCATTTGGATCACAGGCTGTGCCTTTTCATATCGGTGACTTTCTTAAATTACACCTTGCAGCAGCAGCTTTACACACTGTCCCCAAAAAAACGTCGCTTATGTCTCCATCAGCGGCCGAGGCCACAGCGTCTGGATCAGATTGTTGTGGTCCACAGATAAAGAGCAAAAAAAAAGCAGGAATTGAGTCTTAGAGGAGGTCTTGCCAGCAGAGTATAGATTCATCTCTGTCTGGCTGACCTCATCGACTACTTGCCGTTGATTGGCTATGCAGAAGGAGGGGCAGACGGAGGGTGGGCAGAGACCTGCACCCGAGTGGACCCCCGGGCCGCTCGATTGCTCAGCCAAGTCGAAAATGTGTTCTCAGATCTTTGCCTGACATGCTGTCCTGTGGGGTTAGGCCTGTGTGTGTGTGTGTGTGTGTGTGTGTGTGTGTGTGTGTGTGTGTCTGTGTGTGTGTGTGTGTGTGTGTGTGTACGTCAGGAAAGAGAGGAAGCTCTGTATGGCAGGAATTCACACTGATCATCCTTGACTGCTATGTGAGTATGTGTGTGAGTGTGTGGTTTAAAGGGCAAGAAGGTTTGTTAGTATGAAGGAGGGCGATTTGATCCGTGACCGTTTTACAACATGAAACACCAGATTACAGCGTCATGTGTGACCATCACATGTCGTCTGTATAGAGGTGATGTGTGTGTTCATGTCGTCTGAGCATTAATGTTCACACGTAAAGGCGTTTGACGCGTTTAATGTGCACTTAAGCGAGAATCTGAGCGCACTGAGTGTCGTTTTAAATGGTGGCGACAGGAATAGAGACCGTTGTGTGAAGGGAAAAAAAAGCGTGTCTGTGCGATTAGTGTGTGTGAAAGGTGCAGAGGACATTCTTTCAGGTGTGTGTACTTGTGTTTGGTGTTGGAGTGGAAGCAGTGAAGCCATGATGCCTCCCTGGGCCTGTTTCCAACTGGAACACTGTGTCAGATTGAGCGACCTTCGGCTGTCAGGCCCAGGAGTTCACTGGACCGTGTGTGTGTGTGTGTGTGTGTGTGTGTGTGTGTGTGTGTGTGTGTGTGTGTTTGGGCACGCAGCCGAGTCCGTGATTGTATGGTCATGCATGTGTGCGATTGTGTGTGTGAATATGGGTGAATGCACGCATGTGTGATTCTGTCTGTCTGTGCATTTGTGTGTCACATATCCCATTGTGTATGTGTGTGTGGGTGTGTGTGTGTTGTGTTTGCAAATCTCCCAGGGTAGCAATCCATCTTGACAGTCTGTGTAGCCCCATCACATCACTGTCACGCCACTCTCTCCCTCGGACGAGTGATGGAAGGAGTCCAGAGGGAGGAAGAGAAGAGGGAAAGGAATAGAGGGAGGGAGTGAATGACAGAGACAACGACAGATCACATCGGACTCATCAGGAAGAAGTGCTGCGACACACACTCCTCTGAACGGGGCGGGGAAGGCTGAGCGGGAGCGTCAAGGCAAAACAAAACAAACCTCGTCGACTTCCATCTGATCCACAGATATTGGCTTAATTGGAAGCCTCTGCTCATTTGATTTCCTCTGAGGTAAACGGCGTGCAGCTTCGATTTCCACGGTTTTCATCGCTGACAGAAGACGAACTTGCGCAGGGAAGTGATGAGAGCCTCCTTTTTTTCCCGCAGACACAAAGCGAGTTACCAGAGAGACCTCCAAGGATTCTCTCCGTGAAACGTTTCTGTTGCAGGAAACCTTGTACACGACACTGCAGTGATCTTACTGTTAATGATGCAAAAGTTAGCTTCAGTCTGATGTATGATTCAGACTAAAACATGAGGGTTTTTTTGCATTACAAGCAGAGAAAATCTTCTCTGTAAAGCATTGTAACTTTGACAAAAACAGAAAGCTAAACTATTCCGTGCTGAAACTGACCATGCAGATATCAGGTCTTAGTGCAGCTACTCAAACTCTGAAGATGCGTCTTTTAGTTGATCCCAATAGGACTGAAGGCGGAGGCAGCCATGCCGTTCAGCTAATGAGCTCAAACTTGTCACTTTTAAGGCCATTTCAGTTACCTGTCAACTTGCAAATCAAATGTGCTTAGTATGCACCGCTAAGGAAAAAAGCATCGAATGAAACGGCCCACAATAACTACAGCTACAACCATTATTATCAAGATCTCTGAGGTCAAGTATATCTGACCTGTTTGTAGCAGCCGGCCCTGAGGGGAAAGCAGATGTTTGCATTAGCAGCATTCACACTGTTTCCTGACATGCTACAGCCATGGCCATAAGTTTGGACACAAGTACCATGACGCTTGTGAATCTTAGAAAATACCACAAAATACTGAAGTGTTTGGGTGATAATACACAACTCCTGAGAACTATATTAAGTTTCATATTTTAAAAAAACATCAAAAGAGTTTGGTGTCATTTTGTTATTCTTACCAAATTCGGTTGTGAAAGTACTGCATTTGTTTTGTTATTTTCTTCTAATATTATGTTTTGGGAACAAAGTTGTTCCAATTGTTGGAATTTATTGATAATATTATATCCCTTGTTGATTTGTTGACTAATTAAACTGGTGCTGTCAAAAAATATTAGTTATGTTCTGTAATAGATATGGGCTGCTCAGCGGTGTAGTGGTTAGCACTTTTGCCTTGCAGCAAGAAGGTCTCTGGTTCGAATCCCGGGGTGGTCCTGGGATCTTTCTGCATGGAGTTTGCATGTTCTCCCTGAGCATGCGTGAGTTTTCTCCGGGTACTCCGGCTTCCTCCCACAGTCCCAAAAAATATGCTGAGGTTAATTGGTTACTCTAAATTGTCCGTAGGTGTGAATGTGAGTGTGATTGTGTGTCTGTATATGTAGCCCTGTGACAGACTGGTGACCTGTCCAGGGTGTCCCCTGCCTTCACCCGAGTCAGCTGGGATAGACTCCCTAATGAGGATAAAGCGGTGTATAGAGGATGGATGGATGGATGGATGTAATAGACATCAAAACAGACAGAAGTCATGTTGTGTCCAAACTTATGGCCATGGCTGTATATGGATGTACTGATGCTGAAATAGGAATGCACTGAATTGGTCATTCTTATTTCTGTGATATTAGTTGGAGGTGATGGTGAGAGATGGTAAAAGGACAGACTATGAGAGATCTGATTAAAGTAAGAATCAACAACTTACCTTGAGTTTCAAAAGTAGTCGATTGCCAGTATGCAGAAGGAATTTAAAATGAGAAAGAATCCGTGTCTGGAAACACACACAAAGCAGACCAGCACTGAGCTGAATACTCAGTAGGGTTCACATTGAGAACTGTCTGTAAAATTCAGATTCCAAAGAAAGCATTTAGAAATTTGTTGCTGCTTGTCGATCCCAAAACAAATCTTTCTGGTGTTACTGATAAACGCTGTGCTACCAACACCTAGCATATTTAATGCCGATGCTAATACGTTTGTCTTAATCAATCGTTGCTGAAATGTCAAATTTTGTTGCACAAATTGTGTGATTGTCTCCAAACAGTCACCTTAAATTAGCAAATCCTGCTACATGATGCTCTTAACAGTGACATAAGCAGAGTAAATCTCAAAATGTTGAAGAACACCATCGCTAAGGTTACAAATACTCCATTGGGTTCTGTGTTCCTACTGATAATATTTATTGACTTGACATGATCACGGATTGCTTATTTGTCTTCTATGACTTCTAACACAGACTATTCAGTAGATGTTCTGCTTATCGAGTCACACACCTGAATAAAGTAACCTTCCTGCCCTTAAAGCTGACTGCAGCAGTGAGCTGCTACTTCCCAGCTGACCCAATACACAGTAAATATATTAATTTATATAATTATTAAGTGTCTGTTAATAGATTGAGATCCGTATTAATACCACACTGTAAAAGTCTTGCATTGAAAATGTCACCCGAGGTAAAAGGATCTAGATCTAATCAGGAAGCTGTGCCCACATATTACGTGTAAAAGTATTGATAAGCCGAATTGGAATCAGAATCATTGAAATGCAAACAGTACCAAACTCAGTGTAGCTCACAGTTCTCTGGTTGAAGCTTTTTGCTCCCATATCACGCCTCCTGCATTAAAACAAGCCTCAGCTGTTTACAAAGCTGTTGAATTGGTATGAAATTGGTCTCAGAGCAACGTTCTTGAAGACTGTTCAAAAGTAGAAAATAATTTCCTTTTTAAGAGGCATGAATAAATACAAAATGACAGCGTTCCAGTGTAGAAGAAGTGTCTGAAAAATAGTCTGAAGTGTCATTTAGAGCTGCTCTGGACTTGTTTGTTTTTTTCTTGTGTATTTCTAACATTTGTCTTTTATTATATTACAATTAATATTACTTGCAGTAACACAAGACTCCATGGACGGCAAAACTGATGATCTGACTGGACCACTACTTTGATTTGAATTACTGTGACATTGTCCACAGTTATAATGTGCTAAATAATCATCTATGGTGTAGGGCTGGACCCGAATATTTGAATATTCGTTCAGTATCCGAATACCCCCCCCCCCGGCGTTACTATCTTCCCTCAGCCTTTGCCCCACATCGGCTCATATAGGCTCATCCCGTCCTGTGATCACATAAACATATACACATATGTCTATGTGATCACCCCCTCCTCCCCCCAGACGAAAATATTCGGAGCTCGTCTCTTCCCTTCACCTTCGGCCCACATCGGCTCATCCTGTCGTGTTCGGCTCATCTCGGCTCCTCCATTCGTGTTTGTAAACACCACCTGAATGGCACTTCAGTTTAACTGAAGACAAGGCTTGTGGCGGAGAAGGCCCGAATATTTGGATCCGTTCGTGTGGTCTCGGGTCCAAATTTTGCCTTTGTTTTGTCTTCAGTTAAACTGAAGAATTCCCAAACAGCAGAGGTCTTCAGCATCTTGTCTTGTGTTTATGCAACGAAGTGAAGCGTGACGTCAGAGTCGGCAGCAACCCGGCCATTCGGGTGGTGGTAAGAAACAGGAATGGAGGAACTGAGATGAGCCGAACACGACGGGATGAGCCGAAGTGGGCCGAAGGCGAAGGGAAGAGACGAGCTCTGAATATTTTCGTCTGGTGGGAGGAAGGGATGATCACATAGACATATGTGTATATGTCATAGACATGCTGATCCGAGAAATGATCCAATCCGTGACTCTTGATCCGAGGACCGATCCGATCCGTGAGTTTAGTGATCCGTTGCACCACTAGCGGCACTGCTATGCTGCGTGTCCACTAGATGTGTTTTTGCCGCATGTTAACTTGTGCTATTATCAGGTCGTAATTTAACTTTTTCTGAATGCCTGCAAAAACAATGACAATCCCAACAGCGTCTATTGTGTTTTGTTTACAGTGCTAACTAGCAAAAGTGGCATAAACACTAAAGTAAGATTTTAAAACCAGCATTAGAACATGGTGACACTAATGTGTTTCTCTGCTGACATGGCTGTGTGTTGATACTTAGAGCTGATTTCAGTCTGTTCAGTTCTTCATGGAGTCATACGGAGAACACGGAGAATGAACGAATTGGAAGCCTTTTGTTTTTTTTCTTTATTTCAAAGTGGATTCAATCCGCTGTTGGGTGAAATATTTGCGTTGATATTATTTTCCACTTCTGTGCGTTGTCTTTTATGTAGGATCCTCCAGACAGCTGTGAAACTATGGTGACACCTGTGCAGATCTCATTAAGGTGTCCAGCGGGGAATCTGCTCACTCAGCCTTGGCAGCAGGGCTAAGTAGTGGAGCTCTCAAAGGAAACCAAATTATAGTATTGGTGAGGACATATGAAGGGAGGTTAGCAACCTGCACTGCTTTAGCTCTCCGGAGTATAAGGCCTGAGCATTTCTGCCCTGCTGAGATTGTTTTCTCATCATTGCTTAGGAAATTCTGTCTCATAAATTGCCCATAAACTGCACAATCATTCGCCGGAATCCAGCCGCTACTCGCTAATAGGAATTCCTTGCATTGTAGATTTAAGTTTATATTTCCCAAACGTGATGTTTGGCCGGGCCGCCGCAGCTCCATGCCAGCAGATGTGATCTTAGTCCTGTTTCGGAGTAATGATTTTCAAAATTGCACAGGGTAAACTTTCATGACTTCATTTCCTCTGCTAGTATGTTGTCACTCAGCTGTAAATGTAATCAGTTCCTCGTCCAATTATGTTCAAACCCGGCCTGTCAGTGCTGTTTTGAGAAGCAGGGCTGCGGTCAGCGGAGACAGTGGGGAGACTTGGCTTGTTCGCCTTGTCAGCTGCTGCTTTTAGTCGAACTATCTTCTGAATCGTATCCAGGTTGCGCCTGCACTTCTTCATCCAGTCCTTTCATGTGCTGGCTGCTTTAGGCGCACGAGGAAAATCTCCTTGATACTCGTGGCTTTTTCAACCTTTGCTCAAAATGTGGAGCACAGATGGTGAGTGTTGGCCCAGAACCAGGTCTGAAAGGAGTTTCTTTAGCGCTGGGATCATTCAGAACCTCAGCTGAAGTGCGAGAAGCCGTATGAGTAAAAGAAAAACGACGACGTGATTTCTTAACACGCAGTGAATTAATCTCATCAGCCAGAGGACTAAATCCGAATGTTGTTTCCAGCTTTCTTTTTGTGGTAATCGTTCCTGTTTGTTTGGTGTGTGGCGGCGGTGGCGTAGCGAGGCTGTTTTACAGAAAGTGTAACGGCGCTAGCACTTCATTTAAGCACGGTGGGGAAAGCGTGTTTGAGATCTTCATCAGCGTAGACAAGCAGGAAAATTGCCATCACACGCCGTGATTTATTAGTTTCATTAATTTATGTTGATTTGCCTAATGACTTTGAGAGTGTGTCAGGCCCGGATCACAGCGATGTTTACAGCCCCGGCACTCAGCAAGGCGAGGTGTTCGAATACTGATGCCAGATAATTAAAGCAGAGAGCTGAATGTGTGCCGGTGTTAAACTGGAAACAGAGAGGCGCCGCAATCAACGTTTTATCAATCAGGAACTGGAATGCATCTCATATCGACGTAGCCTCACCTTTTGACTGTTGTTAGTTTGCGTGGGAGTGAGCGCAGGCCTCTTCCTCAGCCATCAGAGACAAAGAATCCTATTTGCTATCGATTAAATTTATGGCTGTTTTCGTTGCTCATGTATTTGCTCATTCTCTCGGTTTGCTCTCTCCACTCGCACAGCGTTTGTCAGTGGAACTAGACGCTGTTCTCACACTACATGCTGGTAAAGGAGTGAGGTATTTTTAACTGGGAGCCGTGTGTCAGTTGCCAAACACTGAGGGGTTTGTGTGAAGTCTTGTGCCTGGAGGGGTTTTTGGGTTGTATCTCTGTGTGGCAAAAACAACTAGAGGAACAGTGGAGTAGTCAAAGGGGGGTGATTTCTTTTCTTTTTCTTTTTTTTTTTTTTTTGCAGAAAGGTTGTGTAACTGACACTTAGAAATGTATCACAGGCGTGCCTCCAGAGACAGATAGCCTTTTGTTTTTATGCGCTGTAAGCAGATGTGGGATGGATCGGCGTAGACGTTCTGCTGTTGCTGCTACGAGGAGTTCTGGGCCCATCGACAGCAGCTCAACAGGAGCTCTGACATAATAAATATCTGTGGTTCCTAGTATGTTTCTGCTCTCCTCTAGAAACTCCAGCTTCCCTTCGAGGTGTACGGCAGTCGAACAGCACTCCTGAATGTCAGGCGATACAGATGAGGCTTTCATCATGATCAAAAAAGCCCAATTTAACTTGTTTTTCAGATAATTATTTTAATGTAAACACAACAATGAAAAATACAAAAATGAATACATTTATACGCATATAGAGAACTAAATAAGGATAGAAAATAAGAAAGCAAATAAAACATGGAGGCCTGCAGAGGACAAAGCTGCCACACCACATTCCAAATCTAAAGGCCTCTACACTACCCTAGCCGCGCTATACCCATGTTTCTGACGGCACAAGGGTCTAGGGAAGCTCGACAGGGAGGGAGGCGGGCTAAAAGGTTGTCTTTCAAATCACTCTGCAGCAATTGGGTAGGTATACAACCAATCAACGCAACGAATAGACTGACGTAGTTCCTAGAGCACCGGCGGATTGTGGCTAAGTCCCATTAGCTTCCCAAGCAGCGGAGCCAACTGGTATATTAAGGATTTGCCATATCCCGTCGGCATAAGTCCAAATACGTCTTTCTTCTCAATGAAACACTTCAGTGCCGTCCTTTGTTTATCTTTCAAGTTGAATTTTAGCTTCAAATCTTTAAGGGCTGTGGCCAAAGCCAAGTGGAAAGATAACTGTTTATTGTGCACTGGTTGTTTCTGTCAGAATCGTCGCGCCTCTGTCGTCACTTCGTTACGCCCGCCTTCTGACTCTACACTTCATGGTGATTGGTCCGGCCAGTTTTAGGAGAATCCAGCCTCGAGCCTTATGGAGGGTAACTAGACCCACCCTGGCAGAGAATTAAATTCGTTGCCATGGGTTGTCTAGTGCGGCTAGGCTACCTCTACACTACACACTGTGCGATTTTCGGCCATCCCAGACAAAAGATAACAACAGTGAGACAATGGGGGCAATATCTTTGGTCTGGGCTCTAAATCGGTGGTCTTATGTCGCACTGTGAGACAGGTTCAAGGACGGCCGTTGTCATGGCGACCAAAGACAGGCTGCCATAAAATTCTGACTGTCAGAAATTTGTTGTGATCGTCTCACAGTGTGACTGCTGCTGGACCTAGGACAACTAACTAACCAATAGAAATGCAGGATGGAATGACGTAGTGATCAGCGTCACACTGGAGCTTAACCCAAGTAGATGATTTGTGGCGACAAAATGCATCAAACCAAGTATGTGGGATTTAAACAAAGAAGACAGCCTAGTAGAGTTGTGGCAGTGGCAACAGTAACAGTAAATGCTAACATAAGATGCTAGTAGATGCTAACAAGTACTTACTTCAAGCTCCTTTTGCAAAATTGGCATCCCAAATTGGTCTCTCTTTCCGAGCCACGACCGCGTCCAAATCGTCCTCCTCCTTTTGTTTGGGATTTCTCTCCAAACACGTAAATATCAGCAGGGCGAGGGCTCCGTTCATGTTTGGCCAGTTTCCCTGTGATTGTAGGGCTCCGTTTATGCTCTGGTTGTTTATTTTTCATGGATGGACGGCGCACGCGTATGACGTTTTATTCTTGCACATTCACGTCGAGTCATCGTAGGCAGAGATTCAGCTGCATTTTCATCGTTCAATCTGCACAGAGAAACTTCATGTTGTGCCCAAAGGTTATTAGATTCATGTCGTACAGCATAGCAAGCTGTGAACTTACAAAATTGTTAAAATCACACAGTGTGTAGAGGCCTTAAGAGGGACACTGGCCTCCTTGCGTACCTCAACACCGTGTTCGTCAGCGCTGCTTTGCTTAGATGGAGGTCATTGAGGACACGGAGTTGTAGGCGTTTGTAGGCAGGGAAACTAACCTCCCAGGGGCTCCTGTCAGTCCCCATCGTCTGCAGCTTCCAACAGGGGAGGTTGTGGGCGACTACGACGGCGATGAGAGGCCCAGGCGGCTGCGGATCCTCTAAAGACCTGCACCGAACCACCGGAGACCAACGGAGGGTGAAGAGGCTGCATTATCAAGGGATACGATAGGCTGGTAATGATCCAGGGAGGGAACACGCTCGGTGTTTGTTTATGGAACCAAACATTGCATTTTGCTGTGTGCTAACATGGAGGTTTTAACTATCAAATAACATTTCACATTATTTTTTTAGCATTCCATGTCACTGTTTTTAATCAACTAGGCCTAACATAAAGGGACTTTTTAAACTCTAGCAGTAAAACCACCACGCAATAATGACATAAAACAAAGTAAAAAGGGAAATTTTCAAGTTCTGCAGTCTGAAATTATGCTTATTTATTTGAAAAATGATGACAGCCAGTAATTGATTACAAAACCAATTAATCAATTAACTTTATTCTAAAAGGAAAAGCAGAAAGTTGACTGAAATGAGTTGCAATCAGCCTCTAGAATAACACACACGATCTGTTTGTGTCTCCCCAACAGTCTGATCTACAGTCTGACTTCTGTGATAAAAATCTGATCTGTTAAAGCGCATAAACAACATGGGTTAGGATTCGAGAAAGATAAGATGACTTGCTGGTAAAGCTGTGTAATGTAAAGATATGTTTTAGGGGCAACAAGTCAATCGATTTTCAGCCGAAACAATTTCTGTAGTCACTGTGCTGTCCCAGCCACACCACAATCTGACTGGTTACACACCACATTAAAAGCCCATCAACACTAAAGAATTCATGTTGAAAAGTTCTCTCAGTTCCTCTCATGCAAAACAGAAATAGACAGAGATATTTCAAGGAAATTTAGTTTGTAAATTCATGTTCTATTTTTTTTTTTTTTTTACCACTAATGCATATAACAAAACTTGGTTGTTGACCTGCATGATGATTAATAATCAGTAATAATAATGGAAAAAAATGGGCATATTGTCATTTTTCTTCACTTTTTCCCCCTATAAACTTGTTGTTGTGCATTTAAACCTGAGATAAATGGAAACCATACTGCATGCCGTGTTAATGAAAACACAGAAACACTGTAATCCTCCTCACATTTAAACACAGAACCTGAAATAACAGACTGCACAAATAAATGCTCCTGACAAATCTTCCATCATATTGTATGACTAATTCTGACATCTGTGTTTTCACTTGGATTTTCTCATTTGACAATAATAGCAGTGAAATTTAGAGAGAGCGCTGATATAAACGCATCACCCTGCACTCACTCCTGCAGATTGTGCTCTCCGTCTGAGCCAGTACAGCATGTCTTCAGGCTCCATCCGCCTACTTCAGCTGGCTACTCGCTGCCTCATCGCACTTCTTTAATCTCATTAGCCGCTATCGTTGGAAGCACATCTAAATGACTGTAAGGCAGATGATGTGGTTTAATAGAGATTGAATAGTTGTAACCTCTCTCACCTCCCAGCTATTGTAGCTGCTGTCTTAGCTAACAGCTTGGCAGTATAAGGCCAAATCTTCATTCTCCAAAGGCTGCCTCTTTATTCAGTCGTAAACGGCGACCTTTCGTGTGTGTCACTATATAAATATAAATGTGTTTTATGTGGATCTTTATGAGTCTCTTTAGACATGCAGCATGACTCTAGCTGTAGCATTCTCCATCTCTCGATTCATCCAGACTGAAAAATGTCAACAACGATGAAATGAACGGCTATGAACTTTTTTTTACAGACACTTGCGTTCCTCAGATAATGAGTCTTAATGACTGTAGTACCTTTTCCTCTAGCTTCACCAGCAGGTTGACGGTTTGGAAGTAGCACTTAATTCCAAGCAAATAGAAGCATAGTATGCTAAGCTAAAGTAGTAAACGATACCCGCTAAACATCAACATGCAAATATTGTTATTGTAAGCATGTTTCATGTTGCTATTAGCATTTAGCTGCTAGCATGACTGTAAATAGTTGTGTTTTCATTCAATATTTATGAATTCAGACACTGATAGTCTTCAAATGATGAACCTTTGAGACTTTGGTCTCTTTTTCTCTTGTTTGACAGTTACGAACTAATACTAAATTCAGAGCTAATGGCAGCACGCTAGGTTAAGCCTCTGAACATCAACATGCTAATGTTTTCATTGCATGCTACTATTAGCATTCAGCCAGTGGCACCATTGTGTTGAAATACAGCTACACTATGGGGCCATTTACACGAGGACCATCTTAACAGAAAACGCAAAAGTGGCGTCTTGTCATTTCACGTTTAGACGAGCGGTTTTGAAGGAAATCTGCGTATATACGGTGACTCTATAGTGTGTGGAATTCGATTGGATATGCATGCCAGGCAGCTGGGTGGCGCTGTGATAAAACTCCACCATGTCTACACGCATGCGTACTATCTCCCTTTTCAGATCTCCGCCGCGGTAAATGTTCATGAATGGAATCTGTACAGATTCTGTACGTTTGTTGGTACGACTCCTGTAGTGTACATAGAGCTGCCAGAGTTGCTTGAAGGTACGAAGGATGGAAATAATCACACATCTTTGTTTACTTCCTTGTACCACCTGGCAAACCAAAGCACCGGCGCATGTATGTGACGTAATCGCGTACGCGACATGGTCAGATCTCGGCAAAGTTTTGCGTTTTGCTGTTTAGACGGAAACGTAACGGTGGAGCATTTTCTACTTTTCCACTCTGGAGGCCGGTTTCAAATTTTTGCGTTTTTAAGCCCCCAAAACGCCGTCCTCGTATAAACGATAGGGTGTTTTGTTGAAAATTTTGACGTTTTTACCTGCAAGCGTCCTCGTGTAAACGGCCCCTATATTGCCAAAAGTATTGCTCACCCATCCAAATAATCAGAATCAAGTGGTCCAATCACTTCCATGGCCACAGGTGTATAAAATCAAGCACCTAAGCATGCAGTGTGCTTTTACAAACATTAGCGAAAGAATGGGTCGCTCTCAGGAGCTCAGTGAATTCCAGCGTGGAACTGTGATAGGATGCCACCTGTGCAACAAATCCAGTCGTGACATTTCCTCACTCCAAAATATTCCACAGTCAACCGTCAGCTGTATTAAAAGAAAGTGGAAGTGTGTGGGAACAACAGTAACTCAGCCACCTAATGGTCGGCCACGTAAACCGATGGAGCGGGGTCAGAGGATGCTGAGGCTCATAGTGCCAAGAGGTGGCCAACTTTCTGCAGAGTCAATGGCTACAGACCTTCAAACTTCACGTGGCCTTCAGATTAGCTCAAGAACAGAGCTTCAGCAGAGAGCTTCATGGAATGGGTTTCCATGGTCGAGCAGCTGCATCCAAGCCATACATCACAAAGTGAAATGCAAAGCGTGGGATGCAGTGGTGTAAAGCACGCCACCACCGGACTCTAGAGTGACCAATCACGCTTCTCCGTCTGGCAATCTGATGGACCAGTCTGGGTTTGGCGGTTGAAAGGAGAACCAGACTTGTTGGACTGCATTGTGCCAAGTGTAAAGTTTGGTGGAGGGGGATCATGGTGTGGGCTTGTTCTTCAGGAGCTGGGCTTGGCCCCTTAGTTCCAGTGAAAGGAACTCTGAATGCTTCAGCATACCAAGACATTCTGGACAATTCCATGCTCCCAACTTTGTGGGAACAGTTTGGAGCTGGCCCCTTCCTCTTCCAACATGACTGTGCACCAGTGCACAAAGCAAGGTCCATAAAGACATGGATGACAGAGTCTGGTGTGGATGAACTTGACTGGCCTGCACAGAGTCCTGACCTCAGCCCGATAGAACACCTTTGGGATGAATTAGAGCAGAGACTGAGAGCCAGGCCTTCTGGTCCAACATCAGTGTGACCTCACAAATGTGCTTCTGGAAGAACGGTCAAAAATTCCCATAAACACACTCCTAAACCATGTGGACATCCTTCCCAGAAGAGTTGAAGCTGTTCTAGCTGCAAAGGGTGGACCGATGTCATATTGAACCCTATGGATTAGGAATGGGATGTCACTGACGTTCATATGAGAGTCAAGGCAGGTGAGCGAATACTTTTGGCAATATAGTCTATCTTTGTGACTAAACTAAGATAAAAAGTGAAAAACTGTCTGATTCCTGCATCATGAATGTAAATCTTTTTGGTTTTTATGACAGTAAACTGAATATATTTGGGTTTGACATTTTATAAACCAAAACAAGAAATGAATTCGTGGAGAAAACAATCAACAGATTAATGGACGAAGAAAATGTGTTTTCCAACATGTATGGCTGAATTCCTCCAACATTACAAGATACATACAATTTAAATTCAATTTTATTTATAGAACGCCAATTACAGGTCAGATTGTGTCAAGACGCTTTATTTTTATATTTTTGTCATTTAAAATATGACAAAGTAAGAAATTTAAACCTCTTGACTAATCCAATTTATTATTTGGTTTTTAAGAGACTAATCAGCAACTAAAATAACTTTCTCCACTAAAACTAATAAACATGAGGTCAAATAGAAGGAACAGTTTTAAATCCTGCAGTCCTATGAAGACTAGAATAAAGTTTGTGAACAAAAACTAAATCTGCTGCTGGATTCCATTAAAGTCCCAATAAATGATCATAAAGTGTGATACTAAAGGTTTGTGGTGCTAAAAATCTCAAAGTAAAGATATCAAGTTGAAGATCTGGATGGAGGCTGATAAAAATTGACCTCCCTTCATTTCTCTGGAGCGACTCCATGGATTTTAGGGATGCTGGTTAAACACCAGGGGCCTCATTTATAAAACATTGCGTAGGATCCATACTAAAAGTTTGCGTACACAGAAAATCTGAAATGGGCGTATACCCTTCGCTCCTCATTTATAAAACTGTGCGTAAGTACAGCTGGACGCAATTTCTTGATAAATTACACACCAGCTGGAAGATTGCACAGGTGGATCCACCTCACATCCCCCCCACAACACACCCACATTTACCATGAATGGTCAATGCAAAGTAACTCATGAATGTATCTGTATATAAATAAGCTGCTGATCCACGGCATTTATGCAGCACCCCCTGCAGTCTTTTCACTGCTGTGCGTCAGGATGAATGAATCATGTGTTGACCCAGGCCACCCTGCCACTAAATTTGTTATGATCATGTCCGATGTACAAATAATTTGTACACTGATTGAATGTACATTTTTTCGGTTCACATAGACAAATTCATTTTCACTCGGAGCCCTTACAGCTACATGAGTGCAGTCAGTTACACCGATTACATTGGGAAACCGGACATTGCTGCAAATTGCCGTTAATGTTGGCCTGTTCACCCACAGTGTAAGGAGCCTGATGTATTGACTGGTCATGTTTATAATGTCATCCAAAGCAGCTGGCATTATTGTGCTGAGGGATGGTTGTGATATCCAGACCTAAAGGACATCATGTAACTGTATATCAGACCCAGATAGGATTTAGGCAACAAATGTAACCGCATATATTCTTCACATAAAAACACATACCTGTCGGCCACTTAACGCTGGAAGGAGCCCCGTGTCATCAGCTCCTGTGTCTGTACCGGGATGGCGTGGTTTCGGTGGGTGGGTCTGTCTGACGGCTCAGTTCAGCACATAGATCCAAGAGCACTGCTCTAGGGAATTTGAATCGGCTTATTAGCCAGTCATCGTCCAGGAAATCCCCGTTATCCCTAAAATCTCTCTCCATTCTTAACGTGATCTTCCAGCAATGCCAGCCCATCCATTGTGCCACATTATGCACGGCTGTCACCCGCTATTTATTTGCTTGATCAGCGATTGGATTGATTGTCACATGCTTTTTCCAAATTAGTAATCAATCAGTGCCACTCACCACTCTATATCATTTGAAGATAGAAGTTTGATATATGAACGTAGTTCTGCAAATACAGTCGTAGGCCGAACGGCGCACTATATGAACATCTACAACAACGAGGGTTTATGATTATCCGGCTCTACAAGTCTAATATGTGATAGCAATAATGGTTGAGATCAGTCTGGTTTCAATTCACCACTTCACCCTCCGGCACTGCCGTCCCTCTGTCTCCAAAATGTGCTTAAGCAAGCAAGAACAAACTAAAGCAATGGAGCCAAACCAGGTTCAGTGAAGAGAAGCAGAGGAAATGGTTGACTGCAGACATAAAGCAGGAAGACACTGAGCTGCTCAGGTGTTCCTGATGACACCAAGCAGCCACCTGGACAGCCAATAGGAACACAGCTTACTGGAAGTCCAGAGGGCTGGCTTAGTGAAGGAAATTTAGTTTAAAGTTGAAGCAGAAAGTTAACAAAGAAAGTTGAAAACCACCTTCTGATCCCTGAAATCTCTGAGTTTTCACACAAAGAAACACCTGAACATGTCAAACTGGTTCCATAGTAGAACCTTCACTGTTAAAAACATCATAGTATGGTGTGTTGCTCAAAAAACATTACGACAGGCTGTTTAGGGTCGCCGACACAAAAACAGGACAAACGCTGGTTTCCAGGGGGTTGAAAGAGTAAGTTTACAACAACACAACATGTGAGCAGAAAAACCACAAAGTCTGTCTTTAGTTCTGCTGAAAATATAAGTTTTTGTCTTTTTTTTACCAAACTTTCAGGAAATAGATGAAGAATAATTAAAGCTCTCATGTAGAAGTCCAGCTTCTTTTGGATCCTTGTGGAGAGTTTAATCTTAGAGTTTGTAAAGCTGTTGAGTTTTAGAGTCTCATGGATTGTTTTGACATTTAATAGAGAGTTTAGTCTGATTGTAATCCTGTTCAGTGAATGGATCATTTAAGTTATGAAGATATGTTTTGTTTTTGCTTCAGCACTTTTATTGTTTGGTTGCTGATGTGGTCAACTTGAAGCTGTTGAGTGCATTAAAACCCTCCAAGACAAATGTTTACAAAGTGGTTGCTGAGTTATTTAAATTATGCAGATATTTATGGAAAATACTGAAATGTGTTGTGTTCATCCAGCCACAGAACTTTCATCCATATTTTACATAAAGAACCATTTTCAATACTGCCCGCCCTTGTTCTGTTTTTTTCTGATTTTTTTTAAGCTCAATGTTTTTTTTATCCCTTAATATTATCTCTGTAATAAGATTTTAACAGGCAAATGCTCTTAAATTACACCAGAATGCTGGAAATAGGATCAATAATTTTCAAAATTAGACCCCTGTCAGCATCCCGCACAAACCAAAACTCACTAAGGTCTGGTCACAAAGTTGGCGGCCCTGTCTTAGTGACTTTATCTCCACCAGCAGGTTGACAGTTAAAACTTAACGTTGAATTCAAATTACATAGGAGCATGGTGCACGAAGGAAATGTGTTAATATAAACAGCTGATCATAAACATGGTAATATTTTTCATCTGTGTGTTTGTTGCATGTTATAATTAGCCAATTAGCTCAAGGCAACTTTGTGTCTAAACACAGCTCCAAGGCTGCTAGCGTTGTTTCCTTTTCATTAAGTGTGTGGAAAGACACAATGTTCCTCCATAGTACTTATTTGTAATCTTACAAAGGCTTATCCTCGGTACAGTTTAAGGACATCATTTGCCAAAGCCCTTTAGAATCAGGCCGACCCTGGATGATGTGAGGTTCTGAGAGTGTTGCTCTGTGAATGAGAGGAACCGTCTGTTGTTTAAGAGGCTCTTCAGTCAGTTTCTAAAACATATTTGTGAGTGATGCTACAAAGAGCATGAAACTAAAGTACATACTCCTGTAGGTGCTAAACTCCACATCATGACCTCTGAGAGGCTGTTGATCACGTTTCGTAACAACCTCATCTTCCAGGACTGGAAGATGGAACAGCTCAAGTAGTCGCTCTGTCATTCACTAACAACCACTTGAACCTCGCTACCAAGGAGACCCAGGTACTCCCCAAATCCCAATTAATGAGAGAAAAGCTTGAAGAGGGGTTCTTGACTCTGGCTGTGACAGCTTAATTGTAATTTTGGCGAGGCCCCTCTGGCAACAATCTTCTCTACTTGACAGCTCTGTGCTCCTGATTTAACTGAAAGCCCTCTTTTGGCATATTCATTTAGTTACAACAGAATACAGTATAGAGCTGGAACATATGTCCGCTGAGAGGAGATACGCAGGATGTGCTGCTGTGTGTTTATAGGAAAGTAGCCTGTATGCATCTACTCACGTGTTTGGATCTACAAAACGAAATGTTGGTCACAAACATGTAGAGACTGTGATGCAAGCGTGACCATGATTGTTCTAGAGATGGACCATACAGCTGATAAAATGTTCAACTTCAGTCGATATCAATGATTATGGATCATTTTTAACCTCCTAGGACCTGACGTCTACATATGTGTGACAATAAGATCTGTAGATTTATTATTCTTAGCAGCTCAAGACGCAAAGCTTTTACGGTGATATCAGTCATAAATCACATCCACACCGACAAGTACCTGCAAAATTAAATTCTATTGTTGCTCCAGTGTTTTGCATTGACAAAGATATATTTCAGACAGAGCGTCTATTTATAACACAAGGTGTGGGGGCAGTTCTGGATTGATTTCGCTCCTAATTTGGTCCTTGGTAGCTATAGTTGAAAAACAGTTCTTGCATTGCTGTTACTGTTTATAAAAGCGAAGTGTGGATGACTCGGTGGAGCCGCCGTGACTTTAGATCAACGTAGGCGAACCAGTACCATCAAAGCAATATGAAAAGGCAGCAAGGTGCATTAACAGTCGTCTTTTTAATGCTTGTGGGCGCATTGTTCCTCCTTTAACAAAGAGCACTGTATCTCACACCATTCATTCTCCTTATTAACATAATATTAGCTTCGGAAAGACCGGAGCCAAATGCATTTTTCTGCATGAATAATGTAAGTAAAAGACATGTCGTCTTTCACGCTTCTTTTCTACGTGTCGTGCAGCTCTCCTGTTCTGGAGCAGAAGTCTCTAAAAGCCTTTCCTGGGAGAGTGCAGTGAAGTGGACAGCAAAGCAGAACAAAAGGTTATTTTGTTGAAAGAGGCAGAATGGTGACAAATTATGAACAAGTCATTACACTGAGGTGGCAGTGAAACGCAATCAAACATGGAGGCTGGATCTCCAGGGGAATGTTGGAAGGTGCTAATAGCTCTCTGTCAGTGACAAAATGAATCACATTAAATTTCCCTAAAGACCAAAATCTCATTAATACTTCAGTGTGTTTCAAGTTTAGGATTTTTAGGGGGTATTTCTGCTCTGTTAGATACAGTCCTGAACAAATTTGAAAAAACTTACAAAGGCCGAACGTGATGAAGGAAACAGTGGGGTTCTTTGTATTAACTTAGTTTTGGTTTTATACACCACTAAACAGTTGCCTACTACTTAATTGCTGCCTGGATTATGTTTACTGGCAGAGTTTTTTTTTCCAGTTTAGAAAACTGTTCTGGCTCATAGAAGCTACAGGTTTTTACCACAGCAGGTCAGGGTTTACATCCTGAATCCAGTATGTTGAGAGGTTCAGATTTCTGGAATGCTTTGGTTGAGGTTGTAAACAGATCATGGCGTTATTTGCGATTCAAAATGTTTTAGTATTTTTCCAATAGTTTGAAATCAGCGTTTAACTGAACCGAAGGTCAAAGTAAGTGCATCATGCTGCCTAGAACATAGCTGCCATGGTTTACTTGTCTTTAGGGGGCAGTGGGCAACGAGTTAGAAATGTTTTTACTGCCATGTGCTGTTATCATAAAGGACTGTTTATTGTACATGTGCACTGTCTGCACATGTTGTACACGTCATGCGTGTGCAACATGTGCGGACAGCAACTGTCAGAATCTGTGTTTAACATTAGGGACCACTGATAGATGCTCTTTGTGATTTCTCCACGGAGCTCAGATCGATTGGAGCACAAACATCACAATCAGCAGCTGGATGATCCGACCTTCATATGGAGGAGGAGGTTGGTCTGCAGCTACCACCAAAGACCTCTACACAATTCGAAAAGATGACAATGGTGAGACAATCATGGTGGTATCTTTGGTCTTGGCTCTAAATCGGTGGTCCTACGTCGCACTGTGAGACAGGTCCAAGGACGGCCGTTGTCATGGTGACCAAAGACAAGCTGCCATGAAAATTTTGACTGTCAGAAATTAGTTGTGATCGTCTCATAGTGTGACTGCTGCTGAGACCTCCAACAACTAACTAACCAATAGAAATGCAGGATGGAATGACGTACTGATCAGCGTCACACTGGAGCTTAACCCAGATAGATGATTTGTGGCAACAAAAAGCATCAAAATGTGGGATTTAAACAAAGAAGACAGCCTAGTAGAGTTGTGGCAGCAGAACCCTTTTTGCTAGCTTCTTCTGCAAAACTGGTGTCCCAAATTGGGCCTCTCTTTCCGAGCCACGACCACGTCCATATTCTCCTCCTTTTCTTTTTTTTGGGGGGATTTCTCTCCAAACACATGAATATCAGCAGGGGGAGTGCTCCATTCGTGTTTTTCCCTGTGATTGTAGGGCTCCGTTTATGCTCTGATTGTTTATTTTTCATGGATGGACGGCGCACGCTTATGACGTTTTATTCTTGCATATTCACGTCGACTCATCATGGGCAGAGATTCAGCTGCATTTTCATCGTTCAAGCTGCACAGAGAAACTTCATGTTGTGCCCAAAGGTTATTAGATTCATGTCGTACAGCGTAGCAAGCGGTGAACTTATGAGATTGTTAAAATCACACAGTGTGTAGAGGCCTTAATAGAAGAAACAGCAGTTTTCATCAAAGTTTTCAAATTTGACAGGGCACATCAGGTTGTTTTCTTCAACATTCATGTGGTTGTTTGCGGTTACTTTGTCCCCGTAGACTGGACTGTCACTGCAGAGCTCTGATGTAATATCCTGAGGTGTCTGAGGGCGATCACTCGCTGCCAGTGGCCTGAGCTGTGGTGCAGCGGCATGTCGGTGCTGCAATGCACGGTACGGTGCATCTGGTCACAGTGTGTGGTGGAGGCGCATTGGTTTTCTTGGCAGAACTCTTGCCCCTGCCGTCTCTCCACATTAGAATTGGCTCACTGTAACTTCATTTGAAGGGTTGCTATTTGGACACAGTTTATGAGATTCAGTACTTATTGCAGTCACTTTAATATTTACATACCAGGACGTCCAGGAAGTGGAGCAGAAGTGCTGAGAGTGCAGCACAAGAGGCCAAATATAAATCTGATGTGGTTTTTGATTCTTGTAATCGCAACCTTTGAACTTTATGATGCTCATTAAAAGTGTTTCCTGCTTAGTCATTTTGGCACTGTTAAGTTTCTCTTAGAACATACTTTCTGTGGTGCATTAACTTCATTGTAAGAGAAATGTTTTGAGTGTTTCTTTTTGTTGGAATGCATTGGTTTAATATTAGGAAATGCCAAAAGGTTAAAGGAGTAGTTTCACATTTAGGTATGGAGACGGAGCCAGCAGATGATAAGCTCAGTGTTGAACAAGAAGACTGGCTTTTCCCCAAGTTAAGAAATCCTGACTCGGTTATAAAACATGTCATATCTTGTTTGTTCAATTTGCTTTAATAAATCTGTGTAAAAATGGCTTCTGCAGTCAAGCTTTCCATTGAATGTAGACTTTAGTTCCTGATGCTGATGCTGAAAAGGTCGGTGGAAGTGTGTTTGTTCTCTGAGTGGCGGGGCGTGCAGCGACACAGAAGATGAAACCAAATTAATAAATGCGGTTTCCTCCCTTCAACACGGAGATCAGATTAAGTATAATTAACCTGCAGTTACAGCAGCAACATAATATTTGCAGCGTTGGTTTGGTGCTGCAGTGGTCGGGGTGAGTAACAGATGAAAGATGAAGACGAGCCAAGAAAACAATAAAAAACACGATGTTATGGAAGAGCGGTGACACAAGTCCACTCTCTGCAGAACTGTCATGGAGCTTAATCATTTGCTTCTCAGTTTCTACTTGCTTGGCTGTGGGGTGAAGCAGTGAAACCTCCTCCTGGTCTTGGATAGACTTATCAGCTGTTTGGATGCTATGGTGTTAAAGAGAAGCACTGTGTGGGCCAGCACATGTTTCCCCGGTGGCATCATCAAATCCCCGTGGCTGGACTCCCCACTCTGCTTAATATCCCTTGTCAACAACTGCTCTGGGTTCAGTTCTTGCCACTGGTATTCTAATCAGAGACTATTATGGGCTAAACAGCTCCACCGGCCCTGAGGCCAGCTGCTGGGCATGTTGGATGTGTTTGGATACATGCCTGCGTTGCAACGGCCTGCCAGCATGAGTCCAACAGTTTGATAGACCTGTGAAGAGCAGAGACACACACAGCGACATGACTGAAACCGCTACAACTTCCTGGGAATAAGTGGAAGCTTGGGATTAACTAAAACATTTTTAATTTATGTCGACGAGTGACGGCACCTTGATGTGGCTACGATCCCTGGAACGCACTCCAACTCTCCACACATCTGTCCTATGATTATACTTCACAGTTTCAACAGCTGGGTGATAATGTAAACTTTAATATACTGTTTATATGCTGCATTGGCTGACAACGGGGTAACAGCCAATCACATCGTAGAAATTCATCTGCTCCTGACCCAGCATATAGCAGACGTTTAGTAACCGACAGCCTTCTTCCCATAATAGGCTCGATGAGGCTGTTTGACTTGGCTAACTTTAACTATCCGCTCTTTGGGTGTTGGATATCAGGCGGACAGACGAGCGCTCTCCCTCTTAAAAAACTTTGTGCCAACAGTCACGCCGGCATTAAACATAAAGAGCTGTTGTGGATAATTGAGGTAAAAGTCGCTGGTGGTGTAATAAAGACCTGTTTGGTCACGTAGTGGACAGGACAGACTTCAGCCAGGTCAGTTCACCTCCTCTAACAGTCAGAAGACTAGAAACGACCAGGACGACTCTCAGAAACACCCTGCAACATACCGTAACATTAATAAGTGCTCTCCTCATGTAAATAAACACTTTACATGTTGTCGCTTTATAAGAGCTTTAAACACAGATTACTGAAGGTTAGGGAAGCAGGGATTTTAATGGATCTGTGATGATTTAGACTGACAAGACTGAAGATTTGTGTTGTTTTGTATTAAGTATTTAAATAGACTGTCTGTGGGCTACTTCTTTAATAATCATTTTGAAACCTACAGTGGCATTTTGGGACACATGAGGGCAGCAGAAACAAACTGTGAACTCAATTTTGACATAAAAACGTCTTTTATGCTGACGTGATGAACTTGTACTGTTTACGCATCCACCATGAACATTAGTATTTGTTGTGTTTCTGGCCACCGGATAGATTTTAAGTCCAACATTTGCTCTCTTTTAGCTCAGCTTTTGGTCTCTACCACTGTCCCTAACCGCTTACTCAGAGATAATCCAAGGGGAACTTTGGATTATTGGGTTCTCTGTTCTGAACTTGTAGCCCTTCACTTTACTGTGTTAACTGCTACGAGACGACATATGTTGTAAAAAATTTCATTCGTTTTTTTAACAGGCACCATGTACAGAGGAACATTAAACACAAAGAAAGGTAGATGTACCGTCCCAGATTATAGTCGTACTCGCTACTTTCCATCTGTTGTCTCTGGAGCAGGAAAGGGAGAAACTAGAAAAAGCAGAAGAAGCAGTACTCAGGCTGTGTGGCGGCTAAATGGTCCACTATGTTGAGCAGGTAGTTATTAGCTGTGTTCATCTGTTGTTTAGTTCTAAGTAGTGTACAGTAGGTTTACTAGATGCTAATTCTCTGTAGGGCCGCCTTCCACAAGCCATTCTTGTTGTATTGTGACTGCAAAAATACAGGAGGTCCTCGGTTTATGACGTCCTCGACTTACGGCGTTTCGCCCTTACGTCGGAACTGTTTCAGTGGAGCTAGTTGGCGAAGAGAGTGGATGAATACTGTATGTAGAGTCATCACGCGGCGCTGTCAGACGGCTTTGTTTACATTTGCCACCACATTGGATTATGCTACATTTGCTAACTTCATTATGGCTCCCAAGCGTCAGTCAGACTTACAGTTCACAGTTTTGCTGGCATTTTCCTTCCGAGTTGTGTTTCAGTGTGAGCTAATGACTGTTTTCGTCACTGTAGTTGTACAAATACGTAAACTGATCATATCGTAATGCACGTAACGGCTTGGTTTACATTTTCACCGGAGTCCTGACTTACAGTGAAAATCAACTTACATCAAACTGCAGGAATGGAACTCTGACATAAGTTGAGGACCCCCTGTATTGATTTTAGTGGCTTTACATTTTAGTTAATCTTGAAGTTTAGCAGAAATGACAAGAAAAGCACCCAGAGAGTGCAGTGCTCTGCCAAGGCTGTTCAGTCCTTCTGATGGGTAAGTCCTGATAAGTCCTCAGCGGTGGATCGCAATCATGTGATCGTCAGCAGGCAGCTGACTTAGTGTTCACTTGTTGTCGGTGACACTGTGCTGCTATCTGGCAATGATACAGAAATCTTTAACAAATCCATCAATCCAGATTATAAGCCACACTGTTTTCGTAATAAAGACAAAGTTTGCGACCGAGCTGCAATGTTGGTTCTGATTAAAATCCAGTAGCAGACATAGTCGATGCGTTTGTTTAGTCAGGGGCAGAATAGTTGGAGAAGAAGGTTGGAGCTGAACACCGGCTACTGGCCTCGAGTAAGCTGGCGATTTTCAGATGTGGCATGTTTACATGAGGGAAAAACTATCTAGTGGACACGAAGCATCACAGTGACGCTGTACAGCTATCTCACAACGATACAGAAATCTTTAACAAATCCGTGAATCCAGACTATAAACCACATCATTGGCAAAATCTAATCAGTTGGTCTGTTAGTCCGTTTTTGAGTAATGTTGCTAACAGACAGACAGTTTAACCCCTTAAGCTTCAGTGTACCGCCGGCGGTACACCTACTAATTTCCATAGGAATTTCAAGAATGTCCGAAGGCTGCAAACACGATTATACAAACACTATACGCCGATGGAAAGCTTAGATTCTCATGAATCCGCCGGTATAAACCACTTTCAGATGTGATTACCACAGCGGGTGAGAAAAATTTGTCCGACAAAAACAAATATTCATCCATCCGTTCTCTGTACACGGCTTCAACGCACACAGCGCGACTCACATTTCTGGGTTCATTATTACACACACAAAAAAAGATTCCATAAAAAACGGCCATAATCCAACCTTTTACATCCAGATGACACAAGCCAGTAAACTATTTTGTCCAAAACATGTCCTGAAGTCGGTATAAAATCCCCGAATCGGTCATTTTCAAGGAAATGCACCTCGCGATGCCCGTCCAATATTCCCTGTATTTTTCGTAATTTTTTTTTATTTAAAAATAGAATATTAGCGATTTTTTGTACTGAAAACGGCTGGAATTGACTGCAGCTTAAAGGGTTAACAGAAGGACAAACACGCCGATCGTCACATAACTCCGTAGTTGAATAATAACTTGATATTGGGATGTATGTAAGATTTTATGTTTCATTTTCTAACTTTAGAGCTCAACATTGGACAAGCACATGAGTTTCTGTTTCTTTGGTGTGTTGTTTGAGAGGCAGAAAGTGGTGGCAGAGGGCAGCGTGCCAGCCTCAGTGATAAGTGTTCCACTGCAGAGCTATGAGTGTGGAGAAACCTGATAGCAGGATGGCAGCTCTCAGCGTGTTAGAGGTGAGGGACAAAGGGAGGGAGGGCATTACACTGACAGCAGCTCTACTTTTAAGTGGACGGCTTGAAGATATTAACACAAGATGCTGTTTGACCGTGCGTGGTGTGTTAATGGCACATCAAGCAGAAGTGGTGCTGAGAGGAAATCTAACTAGACCAGTGAGTGAAGGTGAAACTCCATCACAGAGTCCCCGGCTTCCTTTTGTGCTTTGTGAGCTTTTTTTGTTTCAGATCCGGTGAAGTGTCTGAGAAAGCACAAGCGTTTGCAGCGTAGGTGGTGTATTTATCTCACAGTAACTGCAACGTCTTTAAAACCGCTCCTCACTTTGATCGGTAGGACTTAGAAACATCCTGTGGTGCTGCTTTAAAAGGTGTGTTTAACAGTTAGCATCCACTTAAATAAATACACACAGTAGTTAAAGAATCTCCGGCCTGTTCCAGACTTCTCAATCACCTCATACATTTGAATATTTTTATGAATGATTCAGAGGTCAGATAGTCTAAAAATGGCCGTTAGAAAAAGAAGTCAAGCCTTTGTGAGCAGGTTTGAAACAGCTCGATGCAGTGCAGGGAAGTCTTGCTTTCCTATATTAAAAACCACTACCACAAGCAGTCAAAATAAGTAGTGTCCTTTTATTGTGGGCAGTCTAAGGAACACCTGTGCACTAATCATGGTGTCTAATCAGCATCTTGATATGGCACACCTGTGAGGTGGGATGGATTATCTCAGCAAAGGAGAAGTGCTCACTGTCACAGATTTAGACAGATTTGTTAACAATATTTGAGAGAAATGGTGATATTGTGTATGTGGAAAAAGTTTTAGATCTTTGAGTTCATCTCATAAAAAATGGGAGCAAAAACAAAAGCGTTTCGTTTATATTTTTGTTGAGTGTATTTACACATGAACACTACTGCCATAGCAGTGTAGTCGCCGCCTGCGTGGACTCGAATATTATAGAGCTCTGAGATGATGAAAGTCCCATAATGTGGACCTTAGCAGACAGAACACATGACAATTCAATTCAGTTTCATTTATAGAGCACCAATTACAGTTCAGATTATCTCAAGACGCTTTACGGAACCCAAATGCCTGAACCCCCAGAGCAGCCCTAAGGCGACAGCGGAAAAAGAAAAGAAAATCTCCCTTTTAACAAGAAGAAAGCTTGAGCAGAACCCGGCTCATTTGGGGGGACTCATCTGCCACTGGCCGGGACTGTAGAGGTAGAGGGGATGGGGTGAAATACTTATAAAGTGAACAGAACCCTGAGGAACTCCATAATTAACTTTACCGTGCTCAGAAGAGTCATTGTTGACGTGCACAAACTGGAGCCTGACACTGGCCTCACTGTGTTTGAGGAGAGCTGCAGGTGAGCTGGTGTGCTTGAGCTGCAGCGTGAAGAAGGCAATGGTGTAGAATTCAATCGAAGACATTTTAAGGCAGGAAGCTTCAAGATAAACAAGTAAGTTTGATACACGTAGATCAGTTATTATGGGCTTTATCAATAGCTGGGTTTCCATTACCCTTAGATATGCGCAAAATGTAAACAGCGCAATAAAAAACTGGTAATGGAAACACCTGAATTTCGAAAAAGAACTAAAATATCACAAAAAAGTTTTTACGCTCTCATGAGGTGGTTTTTCAGACGCTTCGATATTGAAAAATATCGCAAAAGCGCAATGGAAACACTTTTTCCGCAATTATACGTCACCGGACGTGACGTACCTGGTCACATGACCAGTTCTCGGAGTAAACATGGCGCGGTACGTGTGGACAGAAGAGGAGACCGAGACTTTTCTTGTCATTATTCTTGAGAAAAACATCACTGCCATACTAGACAGCAAACAGCAGAGGAATGCAGAGTGTTAGAAGGAGATAGAAACAGGTTTTGGGCGTCCATCTTCCTGCAGTGAAATCTCGCGGGATGATTTTTTACGAGAGTTACGATGCTTCTGCCCAGAACAACCTTCAATGGAAACATGTTCAAAGCGCAAATATACTTTGTCGAAATTTTAGAAATATCACTTTTATTTTGCGAAAAACGGTAATGGAAACCCAGCTAATGACCAGTGAAGGGTTTTAAAATACTTTGCCGTGGGTTATGACCTCATTATCCAGATAGATGTCTGTCAGCTTAAACAAACAATGTTTTTCGGTTTCCATCCAACCTGCATTATCTGTAAACTTGCTTCAGTTTGCAGAAATGTTGCGGGGGGAATAGGTGAATCAGTTCAAAATAGGGTGACACAAAGTGGCTAACATGAAGATAATGTCAGACTAAAATGCCCTTTCAGTCTGAATCTGAAGCTGAAACAATCCGTCAGCACCACTGTAACTTTAATGTAATCCAATCAGTGATACTGTATTTCCTCATTCCAGCTCCTTGAAGACAGTATGATGGGTTCTGAATTTATTGCGGTGGGTGGAGCGGGGTAATTAGAGCTATTGATCTGGCTAAATGATAGCCTTCGCCTAGTGCTGAAGGGCATGTGCTCAGCAAGCCCGGTGTTATCTGATGACCCGTGAAATCAATGGCCTGGCTGCAATCTCCCAGGTGATTTACCTCATTCCATTTATCTCGCAGGGCTGAGTGGGTTCACGTGCACGAAAACAGCAAACAGGGCTGTGCATCGTATTGCACTCTTTCCAGAAGCATGCATAAAAACGACACAGCTCCCTCTGAGGCATACATGAGTGCAAACACCTCATCCTGCCTACAGTCCGCAGACACTGAGTGTAGGGGCTTGTTCCCTTGGAAACCACATTTAGCTCCGGTCCACAATGAACTCGGCTCTTCAGTAGCCTGCCGAGCAACTGATGGAGAAAAAAAAAAAGATCATTACATGGAGCAGACGTTCGAAATGTCACAAAGATGTCAGCCTGCTCTCACATACTCTGTACATCCCTTTATTCCTCCTCTCTAATCAAAAGTTTACATTGGAACAGAAAGACACATGATTGAGTGCAAACCTCAGCTAACGATGAACAACTTTCAGATAGACTAACCTTTACTTGTTTTTCTATTCAGAGAATATTAACAAAACTGAGTCAACAGGAGATGCAGTATAATAATGAAAAGACACCAATCATTTTTTTGAAGGAATATGTAATATATGTGTAAATGAGAAAATGGACTCTTGATGTTCTTCTCGAGCACTGAGGAGGCGTTTTTTCATAGTTTACGTAAATAACTTAAAGAGAAACGTGTCCAACATTCTCCAAGTACAGCACATATTTTAAAAAGTGGTCTCAAGTTGAAAAAACAAAATATGTTTGGGGTACCTGGGCGTGTTATATTAAAGTGTTTTCATTGACACTTATATGTTGGTTATCATAGTCAGGATGATCACAGACGAATTTAACGTCCATATATCTGTACACATGATAAATCCTAGTATCCCGGTTATTGATTACTGCATGCTACCTGTGCAGGCGTGTGTGATGTTTACATGTTTGGAATAGTTACTCTGACATTCAAGTCAACAATAATTTGACTGTGAGTATTGATGTGACTTGTGGCATGTCTTTGGATGGCTCTGGATTTTGGTGCTTTTTTCAAATTAAGGATGTTTCCAGCAGATCCTTTTGACGAGTTTTGATTCCAGGTGAATGTTAAATGCAAGAATAAAAGAAGTTCCACTTTGTGTTTGTGTGACTGTCATTTATTGCTGGGTGCATTAAACTAGTTGTTCTCCTGTAGTTCACAGTTGGGCCACAGTGCTGTCAAAATAGGTGCAAATGATGTGCAAATATGAATATTTGTTTTTCTGAAGGCCTAGTGTCACTTCAGCAGTTACTGCTGAAAGTCTCTAATGTTTATGTGAGTGCTTTGTAACAGGAAATGATGTTTCTGTACATCTAAACGACATTCTCAGTTACTTTTTGAGTGAAATGTTTTTTTTTTTTTTTTTTGACATGGTGTTAGAAAGGGCGACATTACGAGGTAGGAGGGGAGGATGGAAACATAAACCAGAAACCCAGACCAGAGTTTGTGTTCCGCGATGGATGAGAGACCGACAGTCTCAGACTTAAGTTTCATTATCTGTCATCGTTTACTCATTTACTTGGTTTAGACACAAAAACAACCATGTCAGGTTGAGGATATTATCCAGCTTTATTAGACACTTCTGCACGTTAGAAGGTTGGTTGAGGTTATGTACTTGAATTTCCCTCAGGATTTATAAAATGATCCACCTACATATCTACCGACCGACCTACCAACCTACCAGTCAACCTACCTACCAACCAACCAACCAACCAAAATTACTTGGTTAGAGAAAATGTCATGATTTGGGTTAAATTGCTCTTTCACTCCAAGTTTGAAGAATATTCTCCATTTTCTGGACTACCAGGGTGACAAGTCCTGCCTCAACTAATCCGTGATTTGTTGGCTAAATGAAATGTCAGTACAGCAGTCAAATAGGCAGCAAAAAGCAACAGCAAAGTGCATTTGTGACACATTACAAACAGAGTTAAGAAAATGTCACCCCCTAGAACTTAACTGAGATGCAGTTTAGTTCTGCGGGACTGTAATTTACTAAAATACCATTCAGGATGATCGATGTCACTCCATTCCCCTGTCTGTAGTTTTATTGTTGTGGTTGATTGTTGTTTACATGCAGCAGTATCCAAGGGCTTATCCAGGTTCTGGAATTGAACTATGATGCTAAACACAACCACAAAAACGGCATACTTCAAAAATCCGATGATAACTGCGACACTCATGTCTGCGTAAACATACTCAGTCACTTGGTGAAGGCAAAGCAGGCTTCGCTGTCATCACCAGGTTCTCTTTCACTCTCCAGCTGAAGGACAGGATAAGGTCAGTGTGTTGACCTGCTTTTTACAGCAGCCACTTGGACGGTAATCACAAAAAATAACACCAACCCACTAAAGAGCCTTCCACTGGGCCGGCCCGTAGACCGGGTCACAATGAGTGGCGACTAAATGAGCTTATTAATCACACACAGCACCAGAGGCAGAGCCATTCTGAATTCATTAATGCTCGGCAGAGCAGTCTGGAAAGGAAAAAAGAGGCTCAAACGTGTTTTCGGTATCAACAACTGTGAACTCATTTCAAATTGACACTGTGTGTTCAGCAAGCACTCAGACTGCAAGAGCGCTTAATATTACATTCTGGGGCAAAAGGTCCACAGAATACAGCAACACTTTACATTTACACAACTCTGCAATTAAATCAGATTTAGTCATGGTATTAAAAACCACCCGTTGTTTAAGCTGTTGTTAATATGCAGTATTATTTAAGTGCATTTGAAGCAGTTATCCGTTAAACTTCAGTGTCCCGCCAGCGGTACACCTACTAATTTGCATAGGAATTTAAAGAATGTCCGAAGGCTGCAAACACGATTATACAAACACTATACGCCGATGGAAAGCTTAGATTCTCATGAATCCGCCGGTATAAACCACTTTCAGATGTGATTACCACAGCGGGTGAGAAAAACACATTTGTCCGACAAACAACAAATATCCATCCATCCGTTCTCTGTACACGGCTTCAACGTACACAGCGCGACTCACATTTCCGGGTTCATTATTACACACAGATGAAAATATTCCACAAAAAACGGCCATAATCCAACCTTTTACATCCAGACAACACAAGCCAGTAAACTATTTTGTCCAAAACATGTCCTGAAGTCGGTATAAAATCCACGAATCGGTCGTTTTCAAGGAAATGCACCTCGCGATGCGCGTCCAATATTCCCTGTACTTCTCGTCATATTTTTTATTTACAAATAGAATATGAGCGATTTTTGGTACTAAAAATGGCTGGAATTGACTGCAGCTTAAAGGGTTATCAGTGATTTTGTGTCTGAGAAATACTGCGTTCCTCTAAAATGTGTCTGAATCTTCCCAGCCTGAAGAAGGCTGTCGTTCAGTTCTTAGTGTTAAGACCCTCAAGTCTCCTAAAAGACAAGAACAAAAGGAAAATTGGTCAAGGCACTTTGATGAGTCTGCTGTCTTTTCTCGCTCCTTCACACCTGTTTACCTTCAGTACCTGAACAAATTGTCCTGATAGACAGCTGTGTTTTCTAAAGCCTCACTCGTCACAGGTTTCCGTTGCAGAGAACAGGGGAACGCTTTCAAGGAGGGATTACCGCAAATCACCAGATAGGATTTTAAAACGAGAAATTCCTCAAGATCCGCTTTTGTGTATTTGAAATTCAGTTCTGTGTAACTCAGCTTACTGTTAATGAATTAAATATACTTTGGGGGATATTTTTACTCCTGTTTTCTGCTGCAATATCGCACCTTTTATTCACCCCTTTGGCTTCGACAAAACACTGTTCGCCTCCACTATCTCTTCTCCAAATGTGAATGTGTGCAGGTTTATATAGACACACATCACAAATACCCTGGCAATAGGACCAACTAATGTGCAGAAGCCTAAAAAAGCCTCCACCTTTTTTGATCAGAGGCTGCTCATGTCTGTGTTTGTCTCCTTTGATAAGGCGCTTTCATCTTGTTTGCATTGATTACAGGCTGACGAGTCACAGTGATACACTTAGGGGCCCTATTCATGTCTGCCCCCGCGACACACACTGGGCCCATTGTGGCGAGGAATGTCTCCTTTCAGGGCCTGAAGCCGCCTGTGAAAGCATGTCAATAATCCCGAGTCAGTGGGTGCTTCACAATGCCGCCGAGACCGTCCCACCGGCCGGACCACTGTGGAGACGGGCCCCAGCGCTGCTCTGCTCCGTGGAAAAGTGACCGGGACGGTTGAAAGAGGGGGCGGCTGAATGGATGAAGTAATTAATCTGGTGCATGCTGATAAATAAACAGCTCCACAAAGGTGAGACCACTCTCCCAAGAAGAAAGGAGCTAATCAGCGTTGGAGCTGTGTGCGATCTCTCTTCATTTATAACTCCACATACCACGCCGAATATCTGGAGAGCTGCTTTATTGCTTTGCACAGCCCCCCGTTGTTTTCACACCGCAGGCCTCCAAAAGGCGAGTGAACACGGTTTGTCCTCTCAGGAAGTATCAAGCTCCTGGTGTACAGCCGAGGCAGAAACCAGCATCGGTCCGCTATAGAAACTGTGGTTTTTGTGCCGAGTATTTGTTTGAGCAGAAAATGTGATATCATAAGCAGAATAAATGGGATTTGAGTCTTTAGTGGCCACTAAAGCCATTAAAAATATACATCAGTTGTATTTATTTTAGAGCTGGTGTGTTGGAGAGGGGAGGGGGGCAGAGGAGGCTGAAGGAATCCACTGGTGAAGCTCTTGTAGAGATGGGAGTGGAAAGAGCCAATCATTGCTCAGTAAAGAATTAAAACCACCTCTGCAAATAGCCTCAATATTTGTGCAGCGCCTCAGAGTGGGAGTTTCACAGCGTCTGGGTTTCCAGTGCAAATAAACAGTGCAGAGGTCTACAAGGGTGGACCGGCCCCCCTCATCCCAGAGGTGAAGCCCACTCCTTTGTTGCTGCTTAATCTAGGCCACTCTCTATTGAGTGGGATGAAAAGTGAATCTTTGTGTGGGTGTTTGTGTTTGTGTGCGAGTGTGCAACGAGCATTCACGGCCCTCGGCGTGTCAGATGAAGCCGTGCGATAGCGTCTGTTTGTATGTGGTTCTTGAATCAGAGGCTCGGGCCTGTGGAGACCACCAGAGTGTTTGCCAGTTCCCAGATAACCCACATCCTTACACTGGGCCTACACATACCGATCCCAGGATGCTCGGCGCAGAGCAAACTGACAAATATCAACACGACTGACCAGCGGTTCTACTTAAACCAACAGTGCGTGCCCACTTGAGTACAGATATGATGGATGGATGATGATGTTGATATTTTGGACCACTTTCACTTCTGCATAGACATCACAGGTCCACTCAGTTCCTACTTATCAAGATCCGACCAAGAACCTGGACTGGGAACGCGCTGAGTTATATTCAGTCTAACTAGCATCCATCCATCCACCCATCATCTATACACCGCTTAATCCTCATCAGGGTTGAGGGGGTTGCTGTCTGTCCCAGCTGACTTAGGGTGAAGGCAGGGGACACCTGGACAGGTAACAGTCTATCACCGGGCTACACACAGAGACAAGCAATCACATTCACACATATGGACAATTCAGAATCACCAATTAACCTCAGCATGTTTCTGGACTGTGGGAGGAAGTCGGAGGACCAGGAGAAAGTCCACACATGCACAGGGAGAGCATGCAAACTCCATGCAGACAGACTCCAGGCTCAAGTTCCTGTAGCCAAAACAGATAATAGAAATGTAGGTTTCTATGAAAAATATTATAAACTCCGAATATGTGACAATGAGAGCTACTCAGATGTAGGTAAGTTCCTCAAACTACAGGGGTTCTCGACTTACATCAGAGTTCCGTTCCTACGGTGTGACGTAAGTCAGTTTTCAATTCGGAACTCCAGTGAAAATGTAAACAAGCCGTTACATACATCACGATGTCAATCAGTTTACATATTTGTACAACTACAATAACAGCAAACAGTCATTAGCTCACACTGAAACACAACTTGGCAGGAAAATACCAGCAAAAATGTAAACAAACAAGCCGTTACATGTTCAAGTATCCGCTTTTTATCACCGATGATAGTCGAGACAGACTTAGTTCAAGCAACCGATCAATGTTCGTCAGTGTTTCACCCTGTTCTGCACATGATAGATAGATGGATAGATAGATGGATAGATGGATAGATAGATAGATAGATACGTTATTTATCCCAAGGGAAATTCAATTTATTCCATCGAGTTTCACTTCCATGGAGATGGCTTTCCTTTTACTTACGCTTGGGAGCCATAATGAAGTTAGCGAATGTAGAGTAATCCAATGTGGTGGCAGATGTAAACAAAGCTGTCTTATAGCACTGCATTACTACTGTAATACAGTATTCATCCGCTCTGTTCACCGCATGATGATGTATTCATCCGCTCCGCTCGCCAACTAGTTCCACTGAACCAGTTCTGACGTAACGATGAAACGTAAGTCGAGGACGTCGTAGGCCGAGGACTTTCTGTAAATTGATGTCATTTTCAAATGTGATGACAATGTAATAACGACGCTGAACCCGTAATTTCTTTATGTTATAAGAGGTTGCAGCATTTTCATTCCTCTTGAGCGGTTTGATCGAACAACTTTACAGAATCCTAAATGATTTATTACACATCATCATTTCAGAGTTCACAGTGATTAATACCAGGATGCAGAGGGCAGGCCTCCATGCTGAGATAGAGACACCTTCAGAGTCGTGCCTATGAGCAGCTCATACACCTGACTGGCATGTCTGTGGGATGTGGGAGGAAACTGGATCAAGCGGTGGAAATGCACACAAACAAACACACAGAAAGACCTTGTGAGGTGAAGTGAACCATTGATCCCCGGTGCCGTCGTGCTCTCAAACAAAATAACAGACGGTGCACAAAGTTGGAGGCTAAATTGCTCCTGAAAACCTGAATTCATTCATGTGCTCTTGTCTGAGTGCATTTTTTTCCCTCCTACATGCTGCCTGGAATGATACGAGCATGTGTGCTGAAGGTCGGAGGTCAAACGGTGAAGAAGCAGAGCGGAAATTACTTCAGTGGAATTTTTTGTTCTTTTGCAGAAAGATCAGTTGATGACAAGAATTTTTTCATAACTCAATAAAGAACTTCTCATACTTTTTATTAAAACATATCAAGCATATTAAAGGTTGAAGTTCTTCACCACATAATAGCTGAACTGATAGAATCAGCTTTAGTGCTGATCACCAGAACATCCTAGAAAGCTCCAACAACTTTCCATAAAGATGTACAACATTATTCATATATTGTGCATTTCAAAGGTGGTCAACATGTCATTTTAGCTGTAATCTAAGAAAAACTGTCTGCTGTTATCTTACATTTTTCCCTTTTTTGTTAATTACAGATAAAATTGCAGAAAGAAGGTGTGAATTTACGTGTCGGCTGTTAAAAAGCATGACCAAAATAGTAAATGTTATCCACATGTAAAATGTAATCTATCTAGAAATGAGATGTTTTTCAATATTAGCTGTAAAATTATACCATTTTACTGCATTTAAATGAACCAAAGATACCATTTTTCTAGAGATATATGCTCTCATTGAAATAAAAATGAAAGAAAAATGGTAAATTCAGCTGTCACTTTACAGGTTTTTACTTGTGTTGTTAAATTACAGATATTCATAAAATCAGCAAGGTGCCAGATTTTCTGTTTTTTTATTTTTTTTATTTTTTACAGTGAACACTTCAGTTCTAACCAACATTTACATCCACATTTATTACAACCAAAGGCACAGCTTGACAAAAACGGTAATTTCCAGTCCATCACGTGTGATTTTTATATGATAATAATAACAGCAGGAGGCCTTTCTACCTGTGAACGGCTGTTTTGTTAGTCAACATGTCAGTGTTACCGACAGTGTGCAGATCAGTGATCGTAAGCAGCTGAGAACTAACAAAGTTCCCTCAGGAAGCTTAGATTTTGGGGAAGTGCACAGTTTTTGTGTGTTGTTAAAAGTCTGTTCCTCGTCAGAGTTCACATTAACTGAGATAATTCATTAGGAGAAGTGTTGTGTGAAAACCTTCCTGAAAGTCTCCCAGTGAGTGTCGCTCACTGACATGCCCTCAGTACATGACTTATTATCCCAACTGATGTCGCCACATCTGCAGGAGGGATGCATTTGTTGCTAAGCAACAGCTAAACCTCGCAGCATGCTAGCTTCGCTTCAGTTTTGGTATACTTTTGACTTTTGTGCACTTTGCTGTGCTACAAATACCATAAAATGTTTTTAAAAACTGATTCTGAGATGTACAAAATGTACCTGAGTGGTTTTATCTGCACGATCCTTGAAGGAAACTTGCTGGTTGGTGACCTCAGTGAATTAATATGTAGGAAAATGAAGCAGAAACTGCATTTTTGAAGAAAAAACAACAGCTTATTATTCTATAGTGGAATATTTGGAGTAGTTATGAGCATTAAATGGTGTTAGTGACATCACGAGAGGGAAAGCTGCTATAAGTCCAGTTTAACAATAAGAAATATGGATCAGAACAGTAGTTTTGACACTGAGTGAGTTCAAAATGTGTATTCATACGCACATGAGAGACCACAGCTTTATAATTACAAGCCTGCTGAGTGTCACAGAAACCAGGAACAGACAAGGATGAAGAGAAATAACAGCCATCACAGGAACTAATTGGTGGTGTGAGGAGAGATTTTTCTATTATTGTGCAGCTCAATCACTGCAAAGTAATATTTAAGAATAATATCTTTTTTAAAATATCTGATTCGTTGCTTTTGTGTCATATTCATTTCATTTGGTAGTTCCCTTTTACATCTTCTTTTCATGTCTGTAAATGTGCCTTCCATGCTTTCACTTTAAAAATAGCTCCTTAAATGTTAATATTTTCTGTAGGACTGTCCCGAATAGTGGTTTCTGGCCTCCGAATATTCGGACCCTATTAAAGACGAATATCCGAATATTCGTTCCGCCCCCGGGCAGCGGCGGCGGCGGCTTGTGGTGGAGACGGCCCGAATATTCCCAAACAGCAGAGGTCTTCAGCATGTGTTTATGCAACGTTTTCGTCTGGGGGGAGGAGGGGGTGATCACATACACATATGTGTATATGTGTATGTGATCACAGGACGAGATGAGCCGATAAGTGCCAATGTGGGCCGAAGGCGGAGGGAATACAGTAACGCCACATATTCTTTCTGCCCGGTAATGTCCGAAGTGGGGGGGGCGGCAAATATTCGGATACCAAAATTAATATCTGGATACCACCGTAGCGAACAAATATTCGGATATTCGGGTCCAGCTCTAATTTTCTGGTTTCTTTGGTCCCTTATGACAGTGAACTAAATGTCTTTGGGTTGTGAGACATGTGAGGACATCATTTTGGGCTTTTCTACATTTTTCACCATTTTCAGGCCAATCAACCCGTCGATTAATGTACGAAATAACATGAGTTGCCACCCTGTTTTAAAATCATCTTCGCAGAGGGGTCTGTTTACTTCGAACACTGTTAAAATGACTCTTCCCACATGTTAAGACATTCAAGCTACTGCCCGCAACATTCACCAACACCCTAATAAATCAGTACAAACATTACAACCATTACATCTGAATGTGGAGGTGCCCAGTGGACAAGCAGATATTCAAATAAATGCGATTTTAGAGGAAATGAGGGCAGAAACAGATGAGTGAAAGGAGCCAATGTTTGAGCGAGGTAAAAGCTTTGTTTTGCAGCAAATGTTTTCATGGAGGAGGGGTTGAAGAGAGAGTGTGTGTGCGGTGGTGGTGGTGGGGGGGAATCAAACTGATATTTAGCCCCTACTGGCTTTTTTTTCCCTGCTTTTGTTTTATGCAGGGCTCTTTTTACCACATGGTAGTGACAGATTGTTTGAGCTGAAAGGAAAAGCCATTCGAAGCTAATTAAGCAGCCATTGCAGGCTCTGTTCGCAGGCAGGAGGGAGAGTAGCGCAGGCATTTGTCAGCGCCGCACCCAACGTGGGTTTAATTGACAACCGGGACTCCTGACTGACAGCTTTTCCAGCGCGCAGCCAATCGCGGGGCCGCGCAGGGAGACAGCCGAGACGCGATTGGACAAGAAGCGGGAGAGGGGGGAGCGGAGGACCCACGTGGGGCCGGGCATAGTGAGCAACACGTGATAGGCTGAGGCGCAGACGTGTTGCAGCCTACCCAGTGCTGCTGATAGCAGAGCTTGTAGATGCTTGAGGTCTCGTTAGAAATAGGTCGATCAATTCAAGTCACTCAAAGGACACTCTGCCGCAGATAAAGCGGCATTCACATCTTTCTGCGCAGTCTTGAATGAATTTCTATGAGCTCCTATTATTCTTGGCATAGTAACAGGATGTATTTCTTTTTCTTGGCATCTTCGCTTCTCGTTCAATTGAGAGCAGAAAGTGTGATTTTCCTGTTTGGGCCTTGTTCGGGGTCACACTGGCTTCTTTTATAATCACTTATAGGCGTAGATTCTTGAGAAACCGCCGTGATGTTTAGATTAGATATAACTTTATTGTTATTGGTCAGAACAGGAGCACTAGGACAACAGTTTAGCATCCAAATAATAGTGCAAAAGGTGCAATGACAGGGCAGTGCGATGCAAAATGTCTAAACTGCTTTAAGGGCAGTATGAATGTGCTTAGATGTAAACAGTGCATGGAAGTATGCAATATGTCTAAATATCCAAGATGAATAAATGCTGTGAAAGCTGTCGGAAATATAAAGATACGGCATGACTAACGATATAAAAGCGGGGATAAATGACAGCATGCTTTATGTAAACACAGTACATGAGTAAATACATAATACATAAATAGATGCAGAAAAGACAAAAACCAATGGATACAAATACACCAAAATGCAGAAAACTATGTGTATGATACAGTGCGAACATGCTAAATATGTAAATGTTTGCAAAATATAAGCTACACCGTATACACATGGTATATACCACTAATAGTGTTGTGTGTCGTCTGCACACTGAACATGTATACAGTTTGTGTGTATAGTTTATTCATTGTGGCTTAACATTGTGTTTCCCTTTACATAAATCGATGCAGAAAAGACACAAGTTTGCCAGAATGCAGGAAACTATGTGACTTAAGCTTGTGTCGTACAGTATGATACATATACACACGTGATAATATAAGTGTGCTCCATGAATACCAGTATAAAGACAGGTAAAATGGGCTCCTACGGAAAAAACAATGCACATGTCAGGTCTGGAAAATGAACTAATAAGTGGGATTACATGACATTAAAACACACAAACTACAACAGCAAAATCAGGCTTACCTCTCCTTCCGAATGCATGAACAAAAGCAGGGAGGTAAGGCGGGAAAATCATGTTTATATGATGCTGTGGGGCGGCTAAAAGTGCGTGTAGAGGTACAGGAGACCCTAGCAAAGGTTCCACACAACCACTGGGAGGCAGACCAAACTTTGTGTAAATATAACAAAGAAAGAATAAAAAAGTAAAATATATATGGTTATGGAATATTATTAATACCATAATTCATATATATTTAGCCCACAACCACTGCTGCACTACTGCTACATGTGCACAGAGTGAACAGAGTTCAAATGTAAATTCATTTTGGCCGAAATAGATGCGGAAAAGGTGCAAACAGACACCAGAATGTGTTTGATGCTCGTGTTGCACATTATGATATAGCATCAACATGATAAACATATAAATGTTGTAAAGTCTGAAGGTAACACAAGTGTGCTACATGAATAACAGTATAAATATAGGGTGTGGTGTGTGTTAACATTGACCTTACTTCATTTTCATTGCAGTTTGGGGTAAATAAAATAAAAATAAATCATAAAAATGCATTATTATTAAAAATTTAAGGTCTATAAACTAAATCTTTAATATAGATAAAACATAAAATTAATATATTATAAAATATATTATTTTTAACACTCTGGGTCCCTTATGGACACATAAATGCATTTATTTTTGTTGTTTTTTTAAAAATTGACAAACAGAAGTAACAAATGTATCTTATGTTATGCTTTATATACTCATTTTTGGCTGAATTGGTGCACATAAATCCTCAAGAGTGCAGGAAAACTTTGCGTTTGATGCTCAGACTTTCCTGCACTGTGTCAAACAAAACACAAACTCATTCTCATAATTGTTCTCACAATGCTTTCATTAAAATAACACACTCTGTCTCCTGGCTAGTTACTTTCCCACCAGCAGTGTGTGTGAGTTTTAAACGATGTAAGAAGTGGTGGGTTTATTGCGCTGCAGTGAGACCGGGTATAAATTATTACCTTTGTTTTGAACAAGTTGTTGAACGCGCTGAATGTCACTTCAAATCCAAGATGGCGAACATGTGAGGTCACACGTCGCGGCGGGCCAATCGGAACGCGTGTGTACGGGGACACCCCACGTGGGGGACAGAGAGCCGCGATTGGCCGGCGCCGCTAAACTCCTCCGGAGAAAGCCGATTGGTCGGCGGCGGCTCTCGGCAGTCGGGTCCTCGTGTCAGTGCACAGTCTGTGTGTGGTAGAGCGCGCGGCGGAGGAACTGGGAGCCCAACGGCAGGCTGGCGGTGTTGTTCACGACGGCCGACATTTTACGTTTTTTTTTTATTTTATTAAAAAACACTAAAAAATCAACCAGTTTACTCGGCCAACAATCGTCTGTGGACTTACCGGGAGAGATTCGCGCAACGCTGCTGGATCTAACACGGGCTTTCTTTGAAGTTGTCTGCGGTCAAACAACTCGTCCCAGTCGAGGAGGTTTCCAGCGTCCGGGCGACCGAGCGACGGAGCGAGAGGAACCGGGACGGAGACGCCGCTCTCCGCTTCGGGATCACCCGGGGTTTGAAAGCACTCAGAAGGGGGCCCAAAGAAGAAGCGACGACGGACATTTTCTGCTCTTATCAGTCAAGGATATTAAGCCGTTTTAGTGGATACTGTTTTTTTCTACCTGTGCAGAGGAGGGGAGGAATCAGTCGAGACAAAGGTAAAAAGGGCTTCATGGAGAGAGCCGCTAACAAGACGGCTGCTGGTGGAGGTGGTGGTGTGGCTGGTGTGGCTTCTTTATGGAAGCCGACTTTGAAAGCAGCAGCTCCCTGTTTTCTGATCTTCCCGGACCACCAGAAACAACCGTTGCGTGTGTTCTCGTTCCCTTTATGGAAGACAACTCGTTAGATTTACGAGAGAGAAAAAAAAACAGCAGCCGAACATCGCGTCAAAATCAAAAGTCTAAACTTTGGGATTTATTTGATTTGTGGGATCAAACACATTTCACTGCCTGTTCCCCGAACCTCATTGTAATGCAAATAGAGGCGACAGATTTAGATTTTATTATTATTTTTGGACAGAAAGTGGAAAATGTTTTAATCAGATCTTTTTTTATGCTACAGAAAACCCACTTACTTTTAATTTTTTATGTCATAGACAGTGGAGCAAGTTAACAAGGCTTTAATTGGTGGTGTTTTAGGTGCCGTGAACGTGAACCAGCTCCGTTTTCTGTTTGCTTAGGTACAAAGAAAGGGCCGGGGAGGTGATCCGTCCCGCGGTAGCAGTCCGACTGAGCGCCTCGGAGCCGAAAAAGAGGCTTTTTTGTCCGCCGCCATCCTGCGTCTGTACCGGGGGAGGGGTGGCGGTGATTCAGCGCACCTTCACCGGGATTAACGGAGGGAAAGAAAGGGAGAGAACACGCAGATTCCCCCCGAGGGAAAACACTCGACATGTATCCGCAAGGCCGGCATCCGGTAAGTAGCTGCCTTTGTCACTGTTTGTAAATTGATGCAAATGCACCTCCTTTCAGAAAAGAGTCTAATCAGCTGCTGATCCACACCTTACTATTCATGGTAGGTGCTTCTGTCTGCCAGGAGATGGTGTTTATTGAAGGTTTTTATCAGCTAAGTAAAGCAGATCATCACCCCCTTCCATAAACTGGCTGAGTTTCTCAGTAGTAGTTGCATTTATACAGCTCTGAAAGGTTAATTGTGCTCTGAAATCCCACAACTGCTGTGCATGATTTTTTTTTTTTTTTTATCATCCCGTGCATACTGTGTAACACCACTTTGCGGACAGATTAAGTGATCCACCTCTGTCATTGCACATGTTGTTGAGTCTCCTCCTCCAGTCAGAGCTCAGGGGAAATGAGAAGACAAACCATAAAGAGAGGGGAAAAAAAACACAGTTTACCAAGAAAAAAGGAGGAGGAAGTGGCAAAGGAGACATGAGAGCTGCAGATGATGTTATTTACACCTGTGGTTTCTTCTCAGGCACCTCACCAGCCAGGGCAGCCCGGCTTCAAGTTCACGGTGGCAGAGTCCTGTGATCGGATCAAAGACGAATTTCAGTTCCTGCAGGCCCAGTATCACAGGTAAGGACCGCTGTCAACGGCCAGGAACAATAGGAGGAGGAAGCTGCTGCTGTTTGGTTCCATTATTGGAACAAAACATGTTGTGCGTTTGTTTTGGTCTCGTGTGCAACGACATTATTTTCTCTCCCTCTTTTCTCTCTCCAGTCTCAAAGTGGAGTACGACAAGCTAGCCAATGAGAAGACGGAGATGCAGCGTCACTACGTCATGGTAAGAGCCGTAGCCGTGAAGCTGTGAGTCTGATTTAATGCCGTATCCTCCCTTTTGCCTCAGGTGAGCATTCACAGGTGGTGCAGCCCCAGACGGTTGACTCACGCCGGTGTTTTCATTGGATAAGAAGCTGCAGGGCGGGGGTGAGCCGAGGGGCAGTTGAAACTCTAGCTGGGGTCAAATGTCCGGCTATTGATTGTCGGGTGTGACGACCCCCCTCTAAGGCTCCGGGGTCCTCTTTATGACCCTCCACCACTCCTCCTTAACACACCCAACATGACCCACTGGGGGTTAATGACTGGTCTGCTGGCTTTGTGTATGAATTAGAGGCTTTCCTGTGGTCTTTTTTTTTTTTACTTCTCAGCTCTCCCAGGGTGAACCGTGGGGGTCACATCCAGGGGTTTCTCAGATATGGACAGACTTTGTGTGTTTTTCTTCAGCCGTAGTAGACTACCTGTTGGGACCAAACACTGTTGAAACGTTAACAAGAATACTTTCTTCGCAGACTTGTAGACAAAATCTGATCTAAATCAATTCAAAATGATATTCAGTGTAATGAGCTACGTGTTCTACTGCATTAGCCACAAAATCTGCACATATATGAAGCAGAAACAGCATCTATTTTGTTAATGGATGAATCGTTTAAGTGATTTTTTTCATGCAGAAGTGCTAAACATTTCTCCAGATGCTTTTGTTTGTCTTTTATGATTGCTAAGTAAATGTTTTTTAGATTTTGAACAAAAAAGTTGTCTCAGTGAAATAATCACCAGATTAGTTCATGACAATAATTTAAAAAATGTTAGTGCATTTTACGCTGAAAAACTGTCGAAATATGACGGTAAAAATCTGTAAACTCTACCACAGTTTGACGCAGTTTATTAACACTAAATCTTAATTAATCAGGAGGAAAGTGTGTTTTTTACATTTTTTTCTCTTGAAAAAATACTTTCGCTGACTCCTACAGAGTTTTTAATGGAAAAATGCGGGAATATGTATCACAAACTAAAAATGAAAAAAAGTACATTATTTCTCAGTTAAATTGTTGTATTGATAATGGAAACATGTTGTCATATTTATAACAAGTAACATGGCAATTCCTGCATTTATTACATGTAAAATACAGTTTTGTTGCAGTCAAATTGCTGTACTTTTGTGTTAATAACAAACATATGCTTTATATTTATGACAACATTAACCACAATTTTTGCTAAAAATACACATTTAATGTTAAATACACAAACTGTTGTGCAGATAATGGAAAGATGCTGTAATATTTACAATAAGTTACATAAACGTGACTTTATATGGTATTTTCATGTAAATTTTCACATTTGTAAAGGTTAAATCTATTTGTTTGTAGAGTAAAATATGGAATGAAGCACATTTTTAACCCTAAATCAACAATATCAACATATTTATTTACCGTAAATGTACAAAATGTTTTACTGTAGTTTTATGGTAGTGTTCTGGCGACTCCAGCTGCTGGAATTTTAATGTAAAAACATTTTTTTTACAGTGTAGTTGCACTCCTGAAAGAACTCTGAACCATTAATATTAAATAAGCTGTACTAGTTCCTAAACATTTTGAAGCAGTTTGGTGTTTTGCCTCGTTGCTGCACTTAAGAACTGAGAGTGATCGTTATCAAAGTTCTGTAAAGAGTTAAATGTAAGACAGTTTCAGGACTAAAATGAAATCATAGATCCCATCCACATGAAGACAAAACGAAGTCTAAACGCATAAGTTTCTTGCCGAATCTGCGTATCATCCACACGAACACGGCGTTTTGGGGGTCTGTAAACGATCGTTTTTGAAACCAGGTTCCAGAGTGGAAAGATTTTGAAACGCCGTATACGCAGCTCCGTGGTTACTGGCTCTCCGCTACTTTTCAGAAACGCTTGCGTCATAGTTTCGTATCTTCATTGACACGCATGCGCCACACGCGGCAACGACAACAACAATGGCGGTGTACAGTGTAGCAAATGTGCTGATGAAGCCGGTGACCCTACTATCCCTGTTGCAGCAAAATCTCCTTCTTCTCAATCACCACCGAGTTGAACAAACAATTATCGAGGACATATTACGGCACTTAGTGGATACACCCCGGAAAAGGACCCGCGCATGCCCACTGTTTTTTCTTCTGTTTGCGCGTGTTTCCGTCACATCGTTAGAGCGCCCCTAGAGGTCTGGCATGTGCTTTACAGCGTTTCCATGCGTATCGAGTGCATTCATGTAGACACACACATTTTCTGAGACGCCTTCGTCTTTATGGCGATCGTTTTTGAAACTGTTAAGCGTTTTGACTTCGGGTGCATGGGGCCTTAGAGACAAAGAAATCTGTGCGTCTTTAAGGACAACCAACACAAAGGTTCTTGCTAATACAGGAAAGGCTTCATTGTGTACATGGAAAAAGAACAATCTTTATCTGACAAGTGATGTAACTTAGACCTGTGTGTGTGTGTGTGTGTGTGTGTGTGTGTGTGTTTTTATCTTGTTTGTACATGAAAGGAATGACTTTAACCAAACGCAGCAGTGCGTTTGTTAAATATTATTTTCCCTGCGAGGAACCAGAAGGTGGTGGGAGTAGCTATAATAAATGGAAGCTGTTTGCTGTGTGTTTGATAAACAAGACAGACAAACTACCAGGCTTTAGTTTGTATCTGTTGGTGGGCTCACAAGCTTTTGGCAACCATCAGCAGATAATGTTGTTTTCAATAATAGTATTTGGCTCTCTGCTTTGGTTTCTGAAGCCGTAGACGGTGTTTGTGCTCAAAGACAGCCAGTGCCCAGTCGCCTGTCTGCTGCCACTGCAAAAACTACACGAAGTTGTCAACTTCTTTACTTAATGATGGGGTGTTTTTAATGGTTCAGCCGTGTTCTGCAACATGCATTCAACTTCTCTTTTATTGTTTGGATAGAGCACTGATAAAAGTGTCCGTAAACCACAGTTTCACAGCCTCGTTCCACAAACAAATGTTCTTTTTCTGTTTTCTAAAGAAATGTCGACTGCTTCTAGTTTGCTTGTAATTGCTTATTTGTATGAATGAGAAGTATTTTAAATGATGGTTTTAATGTTTTATCTCTCTGTTTTCCTTGACAGTACTATGAGATGTCCTATGGGCTCAACATTGAGATGCACAAACAGGTATGTAGCCCTATCAGAGATGGTCTGTGTACAGCCAAAACACGGCTGTTTTCCCCCCTAGTGACCGAGGAACATAAACACACGCACACATGCATACCTGACCTTAGTTTCTACCCTCATCCTTAAATGCCTTTAGGAGGCAGACACATACTGGCTTCCTGTAGTGAAAATGCTGACAGGCTAAACAACACGAAGGGCACGCTGCCTGATGGGGATGGTTTGATAAGATTAAAGTGAAGTATTTGGCAGACGGTCTAAGAGGATGTGTGTTTGTGTGGTTTGTCCTTCTGAGTGTGTGTGTGTGTGTGTGTGTGCACATACATGCCTGCATTATTCTGTCTGCCTCCCCAGTGCCAGCCGGGCTAAAAGCTCATTAGTTCAGCTGCCACCCAGCGCTGGGCATCATGCTGCAGTGGAAAGACTTTTACAGATGAACAGGGCAAAAATACCCACAGTTCCCTCTGCGCCACCCAAGGAGCCATTTCAGTAGAGCGGAGGAGAAACGGCATCTTTGTTAGTTTGCTTCCAGTTCATCTATCCAGAGAAGTATATTCAGGTTGCTTACAGACATCAGCCCTTACACTAAAACAACTTAAAGCTCAAACAAGATTGCACCCTCCTGAAGCGTCACTAGCTCCAGCTCTGCACTCCTGTTCCTCTGGACAGTAATAAGTGCTTTATTCTGAGACCTTGTTATGTGTTCTTTGTCTTTCGAGTGGCCTTAATTCCATCTTGGAAATGGGTGTCCTCACTTCAACTTGGACTCAGAGTGGGTTTTTATTTTGTAGTGTTGAAAAAAATAGCTTAATAAAATGTGTCAGGAACAGTTTGATCAGTCAGTAATCAAGAAAAATACCAGTTGTTAGCTCTATCGGTGTGTCATTTTGGACTGATTTGTTGAGCATTCTGCATTTGGCATTTTATCGACTAAACAATCAAGATTAACAGGATGATGAAAAGAAGCTGTTTGTTACAGGTGAGGGTTTGCTGATTGATTTAAAACATGTAAATACGCATCAGATTTCATCACGTAACGACAGCTGTTGTTTCATTAGCTGTTTTGCATACATGTGAGATGTCTGGGAGGGTTTTGAGCGCTTCAGATGAAGAGTCAGGTTCAGGAGCGTGCTTCTGCTTGGCTCAATAACATCTGCAGATCCCACACCGCAGTCCTAAATGCAAAATCACCTCTCCCTAAAATTCAAATGACACCTGTACACTCTGCCGTAAAACAACGCTGGTCAGCTGTAGATGTGACCCGAGGCCTTTTAGTCAGCCGTGTGACACCCACATCTGTGTAATGTGAAAAAAGGCAGGAGAGCAGATTAACGTTGTCTCCAAATGCCCCTTTTTTTTATCCTTCTGCACTTATATTTCCATTTTCTCCGATTCCGTCGTGCCGTCTGTTTCCCTCAGTCGCCTTTGCCTCCTCCATTCTCCTCTTCCACCTCCTCTTTCGTGCCCTTATGTCTTTTCATTGCTTTCCCCTCCTCTTTGTGCCCCGCCACCCCGACGATGCGATGTGAATGATGGCCCTTGTGTCATTAGCTGTGTGATATGATGTATGAGAGTGGGAGTCTGCCAGAGAGGGAGGAGGAGAGACGGAGAGAGGTGGGGTGGAAGCTTCATGGCCCTCAGATCCAGAAGGTTAATGGCATCAGTGGGAGGGTAGCCCAGTTGGAACAGCAGCACACTGCGCAATTCATCACACGGAGACTTTTTCATCTTTTTGAAGACGTGTGTGTGTGTGTGTGTGTGTGTACGTCCACGTCCTAACTAGGTGTGTTTTCTGTTTATCGAGGAGCTCAACCTGCCCACCCCCTCCGCATTCTTGAGCGTTTTCTGTCAGGCACTTATCGCCGTGCATGCGTGGGGGTGAGCTGGTTGTTGTGGGTGGGTGCTGGTCTTTGGTGGACAAAACAAGTGGGTAAAAAGGAGGGGGGGGGGAGATGTGTGGAGACAGGAGAGGAGCTGGAGGCCTCGGGGTAAATGGGTTAATCGACTTGTCCTCTTCGGTGCATCTCCTTTGTTTATCAATAAGCCCGGTGGAGTCGACGGAGCTCTCTGAATAATGCATGATTCCCGCCACCCCCCCCCCGCCTTCCTCCCATCCCTGGTGAACGAGTGTTTGTGATGACATCAGCGCGGGGTAAACAGACGGCCCTTAGCTGTCCCTGTTATTGGTATGAAGGGAGGCAGGCTGGATTATTGGATGCAGGCGGGCATGTTACTGCGCCCGTGTTGAAGATTTATTGCAGTGTGAAAACAGATGTGATAAACTCACTTTGTGTTGTTATCGCTCCAAAGCCGGATTGAAAAGAAAGGGGGACGTGCGCATATGAATGCATGTCTTTCTACATAAACGCGCTGTGGTTCAGGTTCCAGCAGACTTGCAGCTTCCCCTGCTGCTGCTGAATGGTTGCTATGAAAGGGATCTGTGTGGCTGCCGGGGGGTAATTTGTTTTGACAGTGTCTCTTATGATGGCAAAGAGTGCAGGGTGGAGGTAATCACCCTCGCTTGCTGTCAATAAGTGATTTTAATTAGCGCAGCTCATTAGGCTGCCTCAGCAACGTGCCCTGCTGACTCTGTGGTGTCGGTGTGGTGGGGGTTGCTTTGTTTTTCACTACCTCTGTTCCCTGTTGTGGTCCCTGTTTATCTCTCTTGTACGGTTGCCTACTTTTTTGATTTCAGTTCCTCCTTTGGTGAATTGAAAGCGACGCAAATAGACGAATTTCTCTACCTCGACTGTTCTTGACTTTAGTGCGCCAAAGGTAGCCATCTTGTGAATCTGCCCGTTTGTGCACTTGTTGGACGAGGGGGGGGGGGTGTGTGGTGGGGGTGGGGGTGGTGAAAGCGCTTCATCGGGGGGAGTCGTGTCCGTTTCCTGGAGGAAGAGGGTGAAAGGAGGAGCAGAGGGAGGGAGAAGGAGAGCTTGTGCAAATGAATAATTTATACAGGATTCCTGGAATTGTTTGCCAAGGTGATGATGGCCGATCTGTCTCAAAGCCAAAACAAACTGAGTACGAGAACACACACACACACACACACACACACACACACACACACACACACACACACACACACACAGAGTCTCTCAAGGGAGGTTGACGAGGTTACTGGAGGCTTTATTTTGATAGCCAGGCTAGAAGAGCTGGTAGAACAGTGTTACACAATTAGCGTTTGGGTGTATCTGTGTGTACTCAACCAGCTCATGATTACACTTTGTGTGTGTGTGTGTGTCTGTACATGTAGGCTGCATAATTTAAAATGAGGAGTATAAAAAAAAAACCGTCTACATGATGGCTTGAACTCTAACGAAATCCGATGTAATCTGTCGGAAAACGGCCCATTTCCATCCGCTCCCCTGCAGAAAAGGATGTCACTTCCTTTTTGTGTGTACGAGCTGAAAATAGAATGACATGCACATGCAAAACATTCTTCATGCATTTGTAATGAACAAGATACCTCTAAGTGCCTCTTTCTTCCTCTGCTCTGGCTGAGAAGATAATTCAGAAACAGCCATCTCTGCCCCCCCTCCCCCCTCCATCATATGCCACTTGTTTTCCTCGCCAATTGAATCCTCGTCAGAGACTCGGCTCTCCACTCGGGGGCTAATGCCTGCAGCGACAAACAGCCAAATGGCTTTCAACGCACCATTGACGGAGGCATGCGATGGAGAGAGAGCCTCTCCAAGCTCTGGTGCTACTAGACAACCCTGAGTACCTGTAATTGTGGAGCTGCAGTGAAAAGCTTCTGCTGGCTCAAAGGCTTCTGTTTTCAGTGGCTTTAAGTGACAATAAACTCTTTCCAGTGCCCGTCTCTGCCACTAAAAGCACTGTGGAAAATAGTGGCTCCAAAGTAAAGTGGGAGTCGTTATGAGTGCTGCGAGTCATTGGATGTGTTATCAGTGTTTTTCCCCTTAAAAATGGCTGTCAAAAAGTCGTACAAATATGCCGTGTGCCCATTTGCCCCCCTTAACATGTGTGAACTCTGTCTGAACAGAGTGGAGTGACTGAATTTGAAAAGGAAGGATGAGATGTAGCTGATAATGACAGCGCCTCAGTTGAGGGGTTTGCAGCGGGTTTGTCAGGTTGACATGTGAGTCACATTCCCTGAAATTGTACCCGAGATATGAAGCTGCAATAAATGGGCCACAAAAAGGAAAACAAGAATGGATGCAAAGGAAGTCTGGCCCATTGTTTTATTTCCTAATATTTCAACTTACGGGTAAATTTCAGAGGAAGTCACGGATTCTGAAACATTGAACTTTGGGGAAAAAAATACGCAGCTCGGCGTGATCTCGGCTCTCGGAGCACCTGGCGCTCCAACTCGCCTTTCAGGACGAATCGTTGAGAGAAACCTGTGTTTTTAGCACAGCGCGCTAAACAATTCAACTAAAAAGGCAGAGTGCACCTGAATTCCATGAATGTTTTTGGCTTCAAATGGCGGCTCTGAAGTGGTGATTTGCTTCGAACAAATGGATGCCTTTCTGTGTGAGTGAGGGTTTGTAATGCAGTTGCTCTAATAGCTGAGTGTATCAGCACACCGCTGTTTCTACAAGCCCCATGTTGCTCCCCTTGCAGCCATTTCCAGAGAAGTGGTGTGATGCTGAAACACTCTTACCCTACCATGTGTCATTGTATCCAGCCCCCGCTAATGATGATGGTTTATGAGTCTCCGAAGAGCTCCCTCCCTCCCTCTCTTTCTCGCGCCGCCTCCCCCCAGTGCAGCCCCTTCCCCTCCTCCCCACTCCCAGTTATCCCTCATTAATTTCCCGTGCCGATCAGATCGACAGGCCGAAAATTCAATTTAATGACCTGCCTCTGTGCTGCGCCTAATATGATTTTACAGGCTGTTCTGGTCAGAGCCCCAGCCCAATTTACATAACGATCAGCCGTGCCAGATAGCGTTGCCCCAGCAACAGAAGAGGGGGAAGATGAGAGAGGAAGAGGAAGGAGGGGAGGGGAGGGCACGGAGGAGAGGAGTGGAGATTAGCGTGAAGGGGTGTGAAGAAGCGTTTGGGGGAGGAGGGAGAGTAGAAAGCACAGAGCGTCTGAGGTCAGACGGGGGTTGTGAGATAATTCCTGACAGGCCAGCAAAGGTCTGCCCCCCCCTCCCTTCTCCTCCTCCCTTCCTGCTTCCCCTCCTCCAAAATGAAGAGTGGCAGAGGTTGTGCAGAAAGCTACCGGCACCTCCTGTGTCCCCCTTTCCTCCATTCTTTCTCCTCCCGTCTCCTTTTCACAGTCAAACAAGGTTAAGGGAGAAAATGAGTGGAATGCGGCAGCGTCTAAAACGGCGGGAAGGACCTCTTCAACCCACACACACCTGCTGGGCCTCCACCCCTAATCTCTCAGAATCAATTAGTTCTCCTCCCCCGGTTCAGTCAAACCACATTACCTTAGTGTCAAATCAGAGGGCTTCACTTCGCCATTCACCACCCCACCCCTCCGCTTTTATTCTGCCGTCCACTTTTGTGTTCCTCTCCTCCTCATCTTCCTTGTCCGTCCGTGGAAAGTGCAGATTTTAAAAAAAGGAAATGGGCTCGGGCGAAATGTCTTGGGACCTTCAAGTGCGGTGGGCGGGCAGCGCGGCACATCCATTTGTCCAAATGCAGCGCTGCAAAGTGCTCTATGTACGAGGAGCCCTGGGGTATCATCTTACTCTGCCAGCTAATATTCTGTGGTCGATACCAAAGATGCCTCTGATAGATAGGGCCTGAGAGTTAACCTGTCTGCTTCAGCGTGCCCTGCCCCCCCCCCCCCCCCTGCATGAGCCGTAATTATGAAGTATGGACCTCATTAGGCTCTCTCCAGCCAGATGGTATTAGCATATTTCAGCCTCCTAATGAAATAAGGCCTGAGCCTAATGGAGGCAGGAGAGAGGGGGAAGTAAATTTGTTCGAAGGCGGTCCCAGTTTAGTTAAGAAATACATGGTCTGTCCTGATGGATGCTGCAGACATTAGTGCTGCTTTATAGGTAATTTAACTGCTTAATTCCTCCATTGCCCGTGGCACGCCGTACACTGAGAGCATGTCAATCTAATATTTTCTTCCTCTTCTCCTGCAGACTGAGATTGCCAAACGCCTCAATGCAATTCTGGCGCAGATCATGCCATTCTTGTCACAAGAGGTGAGTCAACCCAGCTAGCAGCGTTTCAAGGATAAGAATGAGTCTCATTCCTTTCACAATGAACTGGAACTGTGCAGGAAATTGTGAGGGTGGCTACTGTGCAGAGACATGAATTCACTGCATGTAGAAATACAGATTTTATTATTTAAATGATGAATCGTTTGTCAAATGAGGATGTATTTGAATTAGAAATTAAACAAAAACATTATTTCTCTTTGTTCTCCAGCAAGAACAAATAGCCAAAGAAAAACAGAACAGTAGACGTCAGAGTTCTGCAGAACTTAAAGGTTTTTCTCAAGAACAATAAAGAAGGAAATTAAAAGTGTGTCTCAACCTTCTGACAACTAATTTTAGATTTACTGGTTTTGATTCATTCCGGGTAGTGTCTTTCTGCATGGAGTTTGCATGTTCTCTCTGTGCATTAGTGGGTTTTCTCTGCTTCCCCCCAAAGTCCAAAAATATGCTGAGGTAAATTGGTGATTCTAAATTGTCCGTGGTGTGACAGTTTGTCTCTATATGTAGCCCTGTGATCGACCGTTACCTGTACAGGTGTCTCCTATCTTCACTCTAAGGCTGGGATAGGCTCCAGCTCCCCTAATCAGGATTAACCGATGTATAGATGATGGATGGATGCTTTTGAGTCACTCTGAGCTGCATTTTTATTTTGCACAGTTTTACCAGCTGTTCATTCACACGATTAGTCCATCTGCTGAACGAGGATTTAAGTGAGGGATTCCCAAACACTGTTGCACCAACTTTTACTGGTTAATATGTACTAGATTAAATTCTTAGTAGTGATTCATCTTTGCTTTATCATTGATCGTCTTTGTTCTTATAAATCGATACCTACTGCTAGATTCTCAGTCATGTACAGCCCTACAGATGCTGGATGTATTTATTGGGCTTGGATTAAAGGACTGCTGTGCGTTATGGAGTGTTTGTAAACTTGTATTTGAACCATCAGCAGGCCGGGATGCTTTCTCTTTGAATGGATTTGTCTCCATCTCAGATCTAATGGTTGTGTTTGTGTGTGTTTGTGTGTCCTGCAGCATCAACAGCAGGTGGCTCAGGCTGTTGAGCGAGCCAAGCAGGTGACGATGACCGAGCTGAATGCTATCATCGGGGTACGTGGACTTCCCAATCTGCCTCTCACTGTGTGTATACCCCCTTTTTTTCTTACTTCATTTGACCTGAGGCCAGGGACAAACCTGCACGCTCAGAGGAGGACCAGCGCTCTGAAACACAGATATAAGCTATGCAAGCGTGCTGCATTACGCTTTATTTCACCTTTCTGCGCTTCAGCTGAAGTGTCGCATGTCGAGGATAACCTGGGAAAGGGCAATAGATTCAGGAGGAAAATGGGGGTGAAAAGGGGATAAAGGTAGCTTAATGTATTAATCTGCAGCCGTTTTCCTCCTCCTGTCTGTGGCATTTGAATGTTCAGACTGAATACGAACCAGTGGTGCCGTGTCCTCTTCTCTTGTGCAGACTTGTCCCTGTCTCGAGAGGTTTAATGTTTTTATTTGAGTTCACAATGTTTGCAATGCTCTGTCAGTACTGTGTTCACTGCTGTAGTTTCACTGCTGTAGTTTCACTCCTTGCTGGTTAACCATGACCTGTAAGCACACAGAGAGCACCACCTAAAGCTCTGCTCTGATTTCCCCCTGTTGGGCAGAGTCAAAGAACGTCTGATATATTAGCAGACTGAGATCAGATGGTGGCGTTTCTCAAGTTTCACTTTGGCTGCACTTTAATTAGATAAAAGGTTCCAGCCAACAGGCTTAGCCCTACCTCTGACCCAATAGCAGGTGGAATTAGAGTGGTCAGGTCAGGACAAGCGTTGTGATTGCAGCAGAGATTACAGCAGTACTAACCTAGCAGGTACTGAACATTTGTAAGGTGAAGTGAATGAAAGATTTAGGCTGCATTTAATTACTGTTGGCCCAATGGAGACAGCACGAGAATCTCCTGTTATTCCACCTTTGTGTTTAGCCTGATGGTTAGCACAGCTGCTAGCTTCAAGTAGCATCATTTAGCTAGCGTAAACGAACCATTTCTTGTTGTGTTTTGTGTTGTTAGTGCTTTGTTAAGAAGTAAAAGCAGACACTAACTAAAACATCAGATATTATTTCTTTTAAATCAGCCAGATTCAATCTGTTATTGTTGTTACTGGATTTTATTCACATGCAGCTGCCATCAGTGGTGGATTTGCTGTTATTTTGTTTGTTGACTGTAACAAGATGTCGTAGCTATCAGAAACCACAGCTTGTTGTAAAAAAGTTTTTCTCACTCAGCTGATCATAAATGTGCATGTGGCGATATGCTTTCATCACTATATTTTCTCACAATGTTTCTGTGTTTTGGACGTTTGTTGACCTCAGAGTTTTATTTTCATCATAGTTCAAAGTTTTATTTCAAACTATCTGCAGCTGTCCAGCCTTTAAGTGCACTTCAAAAAAACCTGTAATTGGCCTTTTAATTGTTTCCACAACCCAAAGCACAAGTCCACTCTGGACAAATAGGCTATTTAGTGATTTGGTCTCCCATCTGTTTTTATTTAGAAACTAAAAACCGAGCTGCTTTTTAATAGCCGGCATGCACTCTAATGGATAACTGACCTTATTTGATTAGCCCTCTGTAGCAGAGGTTAGTCAGCGGTTAGCTCGGCCCAGTGGTGGGGGGTCAAGTCCAATGAGAGGCGGATATCGAAATTCGATTAAGGTAAATGAGCCAGGAGCACAACCCCCAGTTCTAAAGGTAATTACTTGCTGTTTCCTTTTTTTTCCCCCGACCATCTCATTGAGAATGTCCACAACGGGAGTGACCCTGCCTTCATTAAGAGTGGGCCGGGCCAGACTGAACACACATTAACACACACAGGAAAACAGGCTTTAATTATTGTAGCAGACATGACAGGTGATCAATCTGCACGCCCCTGCAGTGTGAGCAAAGTGCTGCTGCTGTGGTGTCATCAGAGCCTCAGATGGACTCAGGCAGCTTTCTAGATCACAAACTAGATTGGAGTTCAGACACACAAACACACTCATGAGATAAGTGTTTGCCATGCAGAGACCCCCTGGAGGGCTCAGTGTTTATACAGTCAAGCCTGAAATTATTCATACACCTAGGAAATTCTGACTTAAAGTTACTTTTATTTAACCAGCAAGTTTGTTTTTTTTGATTGGAAATGACACAGGTGTTTCCCAAAAGGTAGTAAGACGATGTAGCAGAGGCATCATTGTGGAAAAAATAATTTCTCAGTTTTTATTTATGTTTAAAAGCAACTTTAAGTTAGGGCTGGGCGATGAATCGAATTAATTCTATTAATTCGCCTTTTTAAAACCTGACGATTTGAAAATTTGCCAAATCCTAAAATCGAGGCGAGCTTAAATATATAACAATACAGATTCTTCTTCTGTCTTTCACGACTTGTGCACTGGCGTTTGCTTCCGCCTCTCATCTCCTTCCACCAAAACACTCACACCCCCGTCATGGCGGACAGAACAGCAGACGAAGAGTTGGTCGCGAGAAAAGGGCCTCATGTTACATCGATTATATGGAAGTGGTTCGACTTTGACAAGACTGACACAGAGCAAACTACAGTCATGTGCAAGGTTTGCAAAAGTACTGTGAAAGCGAAGAGTAGCAGCACAACTAACCTCTTTCGGCACCTCCTGCAGAGGCATCCTAAAGAATGGGAAGAGTGCTGCAGCTACAGGAGTGCGGCATGGCTAGCACTAGCCATAGCAAACAGACCGCAAAGAAACAACAAACATCCATTAAAATCGTAATCGTCCAAGATGACTAAAAAAATTGAGATTTTATTTTTTGGCCATATCGCCCAGCCCTACTTTAAGCTATAATTTGATAGGGGTTTGAATAATTTCGGGCTTGACTGTATATACTTATCTGCCGCTTTATTAGGTACAGGGCTAAAATCCAGTGGAGTCATCAAAAAGGTACGACAGTATGACAGCTGCTTGGACCAGGACATGTGAAAACCTGTAAATTGTTTAGTTTTTTTTTTTAAATGTCGGACTAGTACTTAACAGTGTGATTTTATTTTTTTAAATGACGAATATAAACACCTTGATCCCATAATATTAAACAAAACCACGAGGCTGCACTGTGTAAGAAGCTGAGACAAAGACACAGACTGGTCTCCACTGTTTTACATAAGCTCCGGCCAGAGGCGACGTGTGATTGAGGCTGATTTGACGAGTGTCAGCGGTGCCGGCTCATTTCCATGCTCCTACCCTCATTTCCATGATTTCGACACAGGGCGAGATTGTAGCTGGATAATGGTTAACGAGTCGGTTACGGACGGTGTGCTGCTTATCACGTATCATGTAAATGCTAATCTGTGGAACGCAACATAAACTTTCTGGTTTCCTGTTTGATGTCGCTGCTGTTCATTTGTGATCTCCTCTTGTTTGCGTGCTTCATTTGGGTATTCATATTTACCGTACGACAGAATAAGATTGCTCACATTGACCCATGGATGAACTTGTTGACGTTTTGCCACAGGCTGTTCACTGAGGTTTTAGTCTAAGTTTCAAAAATACCACCCCTTTATGACTTATTTATTTTATGTTGCCTATAAATAAAATACTATCTTAGTGTTTTCACTCCCTCTCCAGCCTCGTAGATGTGAATATTAGATGGATTGTTTTACTTTGTTCTAGGGTTGGCCCGAATAGTGGTTTCTGGCCTCCGAATATTCGGGCTCTATTAAAGACGAATATCCGAATATTCGTTCCGCCCCGTAACGTCCCACGGGGGAGGGGGGGCTGCTGCTTGTGGCGGAGACACCCTGAATATTCGGATCCATTCGTCTGGTCTCCCTGGTTCAAATTCTGCCTTCGTTTTGTCTGCAGTTAAAGTGAAGAATTCCCAAACAGCGGAGGTCTTCAGCATCTTGTCTTGTGTTTATGCAATGAAGTGAAGCGTGACGTCGGAGTCGACAGCCACCCGGCCATTGGGGTGGTGGTAACAAGCAGGAATGGATGAGCCGAGATAAGCGAATATTCAGATATCAAAATAAATAATCCGGATACCGCCCGAGCAAACGAATATTCGGATATTCGGGTCCAACCCTACTTTGTTCACTAGTAACTGAATATCTTTTGGACCATAGACTGGACAAACAATTCGCATTTGTTGCCCAGAACTCTTTCTACAGACCTAAAGATCAATGAAAAACATCTGCAGATAAATGTCTCATGAATATAATTTAGTGTTTCCTTGTTGATCATTTCTGGCTGAATCTCTCGTCTCCCTTCCTCTTCTGACCCAGCAGCAGCAGCAGCAGCCGCCTCATAGCATCTTCCCAGCCTTCATGGTCAGTGTTCAGAGGAAGAGTGTTGTGAACTGCTTGCTTGCCGTCTAACATCTGTTTTCGTGAAGAGTGTTGTTGCCTTCGATGGCACAACTCTGGTGTGTGTGTGAGTATTTTTGGCGTCCCGTCTTCTGCCTGCCTCACTCAGGTGCCGCAGATCCGACAGAACTTTGTCTTCAATCGACGACTAACCTCAAGAATGTTTAGCATGTCTCCGTCTTATTTCACTGCTGTTTTGTTGTCTCTCTTATTTTTAAATGTAGGTTGCAGTCTAATCTTTGTCACGCCGACAGCAAAATATGATGAGCTACAGAAACCGCTGTAAAGCACAAAATAAGTGGGTAATGTGGCGATCATTGCCAGACTTATTAAGCCGGTCTGCCAGCTGGTTTGTGCTGGTGCTGTTGATGCTTGTTCCACCTGACAGTACTGTTCTGCAGGGAGCCAGTTTCGCCTAGTTAACTTTAATTGCCTGTTTCCTGTGGAAGTTGCCTGAGCTGCTGCGGCATTTACACATAATGAAAAAAGATAAGTGTGAAAGGAAGCCAGCTCTTTATCCATGAATATTGAATTGGAAGCAATTTATTTTCTGAATTTTTTCCCCCTCTTCTCTCCCTCTCTCTCGCCTTCCCTCGTCTCTCCTCTCCTCAGCCATAGCTCGCTAATGAGGCTTCTTGATAATGATCCCTGCACGCTTTTCCTCATTAGGCACACTCAATAGGGACGTCCCTGCCTCAATCCCTCGCTCACTCTCTCTTTCATTCTCTCGTTATTTTCTGATTCTGCCTCTCCCTCCTTTTCTTGTTCTGGCTGCCCCTTTTCTCTCTTTTCGCTCGCTTTTCCTCTCTCACGACAAATGGGCTGCTTGGCACACCGGTACCATATCGATTAACAGCGCCGGCCCTCGGTTGCTTATATCCGTCGTACGGCTTCAGGTCCGGCTCGACATAATGAGCTGACTGAATAATGGCCAGCTGCTAAATAAACCTTTAAATGCGGCGAGCCACTAGATATCCCCTCGTCTGGTTTCTCCGTTTTATATAATGAATGTATGGATGAAGTTATTGAAGTTCTATCTCCAAGCGGAATAGCAATCGTGTTTTTTTTTTTTTCTTTTTGGAGAGGCAGTTGATGGATGTGCTAAGTGTTATTTAACCTTGTTTTAAAGCACTTGCTTCCCTCTTGGCTGAGTGGCTATTTAACTCCTGTCTATCCACTCTCTCCTCTGCGGCTGCCGCTCTCTCACAGACATCCACGGCCTCTTGGGAGGTGTGTGTGTGAGTGTGTGTTCTCTGCTGTGTCTGTGCTTAACAGTGTTTTGCTGAAGGAGGGCATGCTTGCTTGGTTTTCCAGGGTGTTGAAAGGTTTTGAGGTTTTCAAGTGTGGACTTATCGATTTTTTATTTTTTTTTTAACTGTCCCGACTATGATTGAAGCACGGCGGTTTGGGTCGAACGGCGGTGTTGATCTGAACGCAGCTGTGGGATAAAGGTCACGTAGCATCAGAAGGAAACGATGAGCAGCAGCGGTGATGAGTGTAGCCGTGCTGTAATAAGTGTAGAAACCTGTGGAGTAAAAATGGAGGCGATTCTTTCTGTCCAAACCTTTGCACAGATTCAACTTTAACTGTAATCAGCAGCAGGTTTGATAATCACATGAAATTTTCTTGCAGCTTTGAAAATGTTTGAATTTTGCACTGAACAAAATCAGCCATTTGAAGACACAGCTATGGGCATTTTACACTATTTTCCATTATTATACAGAGTGCAATTGATTACTCAGAGGCTGGAAATGACAGTAACTCCGAGTAGTTTGCGTCATACTGTATAACTGCTGTCTTCACACGCTCAAAATGAAAGAAAAGCTTATTTTAAATTCTCCTAATGTGTGACTTCGCTTCCTCAAAGTCACAAATAATACGTCAGGGGTGTCAAACTCATTCTAGTCCAGGTTCCACATTCAGCCCAATATGATTTCAAGTGAGCACCCGCAAAAGCACAGCTTAATAACCTATAAACAACCACAACTCTGAATTTTTCCTTTGTTTTAGTGTACAAATATTCACATTTAAGGAACTATCTTTTTACAAAACATTGTGAACAACCTGAATTTTCTTAAGAAAATAAATTCAGTTTCATCAACATTCATCCTCAGTTTATCATTTCTACATTACAACTTCCAGATCACAGTGTCTACTAAGAAACACATTTAGTCATAGACATCTATATAGTGTTTTACTTTATGATCAAACGACAAAAGTCAGACAAAAAAAGACATGAAAACAACAAGACAAAAATTACAAAAATAAGATACAAAGTGACAAAAAATGCGCCAAATGAGACAAAACAAAATAAAATAGATACAAAAGATTGGACAAAATAGTTACGAAGTGACAAAAAAATGAACATAGGACAAAAACGAGACAAAAAATGACAAAAGTGAGAAACAAAACAACAAAAAACAGACTAAGCACAAGCGAGACGAAAAAACACAAAATGACAAACGATCAATAAAGCGTAGCACAAAATGACAAAAATAAGACGAAAAACACAAGGGAGACAAAAAGCAAACGCAAAATGACAAAAACGAGAAACAAAACAACAGAAGTATGAGACAAAGTCAGAACATAAAGAAAACAACAAAAGAACAATGAACAATCCAGTATTTCACTTTATGAGCCAAACAACTTGTCATGGTCTAGAAATGATTTTAAATTTATAGTTTTACTAATTTACAATCTACAGTTAATGTCTTCTCTGTGATTTTTACACTTTGAGGACCGGATTGGACCCTCTGGAGGACCACTTTTGGCCCACGGGCCTCATGTTTGACACCTCTGTTTTACATTAATAATGTTTAGTGCTGAAGCCCTTGAGAATCTGTAATTCCTTCCTAAACAGATAGAAATGTTTAATGTGTTCTGCCGTTTCATTCATCATCCAGATGATTTGTAAACTGTCCATCCACAGCTATGAGCAGAGTGTGTGTGTTTTTTTTTTTCCATCAGACAGTGAATGAGCTGGATCAGCTTGCTGGCAGTGACTGTCAGTCTGCTATTATGCATAAACGGTTTGGCCTTGAACTCGGCGCTGTCAGAGCCAGCTCTGATGCACGAGTAGAGTGCGGTCATTCATGGATTCACTTCCCAGCCGACCCACTTGTCCTCTGTCTTGTCTCTGTGCGTTTGTTTACAGCAGCAGCAGCTCCAGGCTCAGCACCTCTCCCACGCTGCCCACGGCCCCCCGGTGCAGCCGCCCCCTCACCTTTCGGGCCTGCAGCCGCCCGGCCTCCCCCCGGTGACGGGCGCTGGCTCCGGCCTGCTGGCTCTGGGCGCTCTTGGCAGCCAGGCCCACCTGCCTGTAAAGGATGAGAAGAACCACCACGACCTGGAGCACCGAGGTGAGGAGCACAGCCTGCCACACACTCTGCCTGCAGCGTTTTACTGCTGATGGGTAATTGTACCTGCCAAGAGCAGGCCCTACCAGCCAAATGTATTTATCACAGAAACACGTCAATGTATGATTTTAAATATTTATGTACAGAACTACTGTGCATGGAAATATTTATGCAGGTTTCAGCATAACTCTCTTGGCCTCACGCGTGATGTACTTTGACGTGAAAATAGTTTGTGCTAACATTAGAAAACTGGAAAGAAGGAGATTGTACAAGTGTGAAGAGCAGTGCTTGTGTGGAGGATCAACATGTTTTCACTCTTGGTGGCAAATGAGTCATTTATCAGAAATATGTTGGTCTAATGTAGATCTGTTTATTTAAACATTAACATACCACTTTATAAAGAGTCAGCTTATAAGTTAGAACTCTTGGCTTCGCTAATTGTTAATTTATTTACTGATGCTTCATTGATCAGATTTTGGGCTCCCAGGCTGTGAAATGGTCGTTGATGATTAGTCTTAAATAAAACCATCCAGAACACTTTACAATCTGGCAGCTTAAATCCTGTTATACTCGATACTGGATTGTAAATTCTTTATAAAGCGTCGCTAAATGATTAATTAAGCATGAATGAAGCTATTAATTCTCTTTAAAGTCACCTTTTTAGCAAGTGGTCTCAAAATGCAGTCAGTGGACTAATCTTTGTCCTAACAGCGGTTTTATTACGGCTCTCTGATTGCACCCATACTAATTTGTGTTTTGCTTTTCTCTCTCCTGGCCCCTCATCTTTTCACTCGCCTCTGGCCATTCCTCTGAAAGAACGCGAGTCGAGCACGGTACGTTGACTCTCCAGCTCTCCGTCTCCTGTGTGTCTCTTGACTTTGCCGGTCTCTGGCTCTCTGCGTTTGGTGATTAGGTGTACTTTACATAGACTTAATCCCACTGTTCAATAGGAACTCATGCTCTCTGTGTAAGAACACACACATTTTTGTACTCAGGGGGTATAAGCTGACTGAAATCAAATAATGACGTCTGGCTAAATAAGCCAGTGCCATCTAATCCAGGTGGAAAATGACTCCAATCACTGGACGAGGATTAGTAGGCTGCTGCCTCCTTTAATTTCAGCACAATTAAAAAGGACTTTGACTCTCCTTCTCTTCTTCCCTGACCACTGTAGAGGATTTACTGTTGCATGTGTCCAATATCTGACTTCCTTTCATCCCCTTTAATCTACCTTTCTCCTGTTCTTTTGCATACACTTTGATTTTCTGCTCTGTCCTCTTATCTCAGTCATTTACTCCCCCCCTCCTTTCTGTCCTTATGTCTCTCTTCCTTCTCATGTTAAAGTCCTTGTTTATTGGACTGGCTTAAAGCTCTCAGTTAGCTGGAGCGTAACGCTCTGTTGGATCTGCTCGGCCAGATTGAGTTCCCATTGACTGGCCGTCCTGAATGGGCCCACTCATGTCTGAAGGGAACCCAAACTCTTCCCCCTTCTCATATGGTGACAAGCGGCTGCCAATACCACCTTACCTGATCTCACCGCCACCCTCTCCTCCCTCTCTTTTCCAGTGCGCACACACACACAGCGTCTTCCTGTCCTCTTGTCTCAGGTCATCTGATACCAGAGTTGGAGGCAAATGCAGGGTTATTGAGACTAAGCAATCCTTGAAAAGGTCTCGGATACGCAGACAGCCCGCAGTGCCAGAGGAGATTTTTGTCTGTCAGACAGTATCTTTGCACCAAGCCAGACTAAAACTCTTAGTGGCTTTCTTTTCCACAACAGTAGCTGAACAAATTTCCATATTTTGACCTGACAACGAGGCAGAAAGCTGAAACAGCCAGGAAAAGTCTGACTCTTTGTGTGGTGGCCAAAAAAGGGCACTTTGTGACGGGGGTGCCGTAAGTGTGTGCCATTAACTGTTTTTTCATCATCAGTCTCCGCTCTGTTCGGCTCAGGAGGCCTTCTTTTTTAATGTCATCCTTTTCACTGAGCTGTTACCTTTGTCTACTGTTCTTCTTTCTCTTCCTGTCATTCGCAGCCAACATGTCAGACATCTTCCTCTTTCACCACGTCTTTCTCTGTCTGATGAAGGCAGGGATTTGTTGAGCCGCCTGATAGTGTGGGCCGGCTTCAGGGTTTGCTCGCCTCCCCCCCCCCCCCCCCCCCCCCCCTCCCTGCCTGCCTTTCGGCCTGTTTGGCAGCGCCACCCCACCACACCAGCGCCCAGACTACAAAAACCCTGTTTGCAGCTTCTGAGAGAGTGCCAGCCTGTCCGGGCATTCCCACTAGTGGGGAGAACTCATTGCCACACTGCTACGCTCTCATTGCTTGCCAAGTTCCTTTCCTGTTTTGCTCTCTTGTCTTTCTACCTCTTTTTTCCCCCTCATTTTCTCACTCTGCCTCTTTCATGGCTCCTTTCTCTGCTGGCACCACCCTCTTTGTCTCTTCACATTGCTCTCTTGCCCAGGTTCACTCAATACTCTCTTTCTTTCCTCCTTCTTTTTCGATGTGGCTGATTTTTCATGAACTTGCCGTCGTTTTTTTTTTTTTTTTTCCTGTTTTGTCATTAACATGGGTTTTACAGTAACACACTGAGAGATTCTGGTCACTTTTGTTTTTTATTTACGTGTACATGTGTGTTAAAGTGCAGTCAGGACTGTTAATGTAGCCTTAAGCATGTACCGTACAAGAGGATTGCACGTCAGGTTGTGTCTGTGTCTGTATTTCACGTTGTTGGCCGCTTAGTGCTTTTGTCTTCCAGAGGTGTTTGTGGGTTCACTCCGCTGCCTCGACTCTTTCCTCTCAGCTCCGTTGCTTTTTGCAGCAGCAGATCTGAGCCGTCCCCGAATCCTCTCTGCCTCTTCTGCCCCAAATCAGTCCAGTGCAGTTGTGCGTTTAGCTTCACAGTCAATGTTGTAGCTGTTCTGACGAAAGAAAAAGGCTCCAGAGTCACGTCTGGCCATAAACGCACCATTTGGTGGTTTCTGAAGGTTTGACTGAAGGGCACACAGACCCGAGCTGACTCCAAATCAGACTCCCGACCACACAAAGAGGTCCATTTATTGGGAACAGTCGCACACAGTTTGTCACGATGGCTTCAGATGGAGCAACACCAGCCTGTTTCATATCACATTTAGTTCTTGTTGATGCGGTGTGGTTCGGTGTGTTCTATACTGACTGACAGTTAGAGGACGCTCAGAATCGGATGCATCGTGGGCTGATGATGTTTGTGTGCTCGTTGTTGTTGTTGTTGTTGGCAGAATAACTCGGTGTCGCCATCAGACAGCCTGCGGGCAGCGAGTGAGAAGCACCGCGGTTCTTCAGACTACGGCCTCGACTCAAAGAAACGCAAAGTGGACGACAAAGACAGCATGAGCAGATACGTAAGTGTTTGTACTTTAACTCTGATGGAGGAGGTCACTGGTTATAAAATCTCACTCTTCTGGTCAGAATAAGACCAGAAATAGAGGGATGTAATAGACCCTGTGCATGACAGCATGTGCTAGTTCCCGTTGAAAAACTCCGGGTGCTACAGTTACTTCCGGTCCCGCTTACAACGCTGTCAAAATGCAAGAAGCCAGCAGTACACTTTACTTTTCCAGATGCCTAGGCAACTTGCCTAAAATTTCTGTTGACGATGTTTATCGTCTCGTTGATGATTTTTCGTCAGCTCCTCAAAGCAAACGGGAAAAGGGATTCAAATTTTTTATATCCCAGTACATATATAACTTTGAAGGTAAGTGGCATCGCATCCTACATAACTAGCGCTAGCTTAACTGTAGGACTTGCCAAACATGTACCTTATCATTTTATTTTCTAGTATTTATACATTACTATTTTTTGCTTAGTTAGTTACTGGAATCCACTTTACACTTTAGTCTTTGGTACTTAGTTGAGTTCAGCAGGACATTTTATATTTGTAGTTTTGTTTGAACAAAATGACAAATAAATGCTTGGATTTCCTCTATATTTGATTAGGTGTCAAAACGGAATAACAAATGATTGAAGCGTGCACGGATTGCTGTTATAGTTTATCAGATATTTGCTGTTTGATCAGTGACTATGCACTAATATTCCCGATCCTCAGCTCAGTGTGAAACTTTTTTTTTTCGTCTAATTTTGGCAATCCACTGAGCACGCAAATGCCGGTCTTTTGGAAAACGGTGAAGGCTTACAGAACCGTGATAAACACCAGAAGCCGAACATAATGGTACACTACAGTACCTCCCATATCGACCTTGAACACGCTGAAATCTGTTTTTTGTTTTGCCGAGAAAACAGTGTTTTTCTTTTTTGATTCCATTTTATCCATGCTGCGAAACAGCCTCTGGAAGGACCTGTAAGCCCTCCCGGTCAGAACCCGGAAGTTAGCATTTTGACGTGCACAGGGTCTATTAACAACCTCTTCCTATCCTCTTATTTGATTACTTAACCACCACAGTTTTGGTATTGCTTTATTTAATGGGTCCGTTAAGTTCTCATGATTTCCTCGGAGCATCCTGAAAAGGTGGATCTAAACTGTAAATGAAGCAGAGACAGCCTTTACCTGCTACGCTTCCAATTAATTAGTTCCAATCAAACAGTAATCCTTATTATCCTTGAATCTTTTAATCAGCGCATCAGTTAAGCATGCGATTTATCTGCGCTCTGGATTAGAATACAGTTTGATATATGAAAAATAAAGCCTTTAACGATGAATTCATATGAGTTTACCGGGGTTTTAGTGGACAAGTTCCCTCAGAGGAGTGTCTGTAAATCAACAGGTCACTATTCAATCAGAATTAATGCGACGTTAAACACTTCTCTGCAAGCTTTCAAGAAAATGTAATAATTGTGAATTAATGGACCTGTAAAATGACGTGTTAGCAGTTGCTATGTACATGTGGCAAACAAACAAATCCTACCGTTGACTCATTATTACTCCACACACCTGAGCGGTTCTGGCTTACGCTGACTAATTCTACCGCTTTTCCTTCATTTCAGGACAGCGACGGAGACAAAAGTGACGACCTGGTGGTGGATGTTTCCAACGAGGTGAGGCGGCGTTTGAACTTAGCTGCTCTGCCACATTCTTCAGTGCGATGGCTGCACACAAACCAAACACAGCTCCCTTTTGTCTTTTGTCTGGAGAAGCCCAAACACCTTTCACAGTGTTGCCAAAAAGTCTGTCATAATATTGGTTGTGTGCGATGAGTGTGTGTGCTCACTTGCTGTATTTCTTTTGCCATTCATGCGGAAAGTAAGACAAAGAACACAAAGAGAAAAGGGTGTGACAGGTGAATGAAAAGTGCGTGCATGTGTGTGAGGGAGAGTACGAGCATGCATGAGTATATTTATCTGTGTTTGCACATGAGGCCCCGGTTTGTTTGCCCTACATGTACATGCCAGTGGCTTTCCTCCGCTCTGTTTGCTCAGTCTTGCTCTCTGTCTGTCTCGTTTTAACTCTGTAGGATCCGGCCACCCCTCGAGTCAGCCCGGCTCACTCTCCTCCTGAGAACGGCCTGGATAAATCACGAGTCCTGAAGAAGGATGCTGCCCCCAACAGCCCCGCCTCTGTCGCCTCCTCGGGCAGCACGCCGTCCTCCAAAGCAAAGGACCACGCCCATGTGAGTGAGAGCGACGCAGCAAGGCTAGAACAAAGATGAAATAAGGCTACGGTGGAGGGGGGGAAGGCTGAGCTGACACACTAAAGGGTGTTTGTCAAGTGAAGTGGATGTCTGTGTGGAAGACTAATACGCTGGCTTAGCGGTTGGCTGCTATGCGAGGCTTGAGGGGGCAGAGGGTAGATGCACTCTCAGGAAATCAAACCCTATGGCTCAGTCCTCTCAATCTCCTTTATGGCTTACCCAATAAATGGTCATTTCTCCGTCAGCCCGAGGCTGTAAATAACCCAGAGACACGGCGGCGGGGGGGAACTGCTGTCTCCCTCTTTTCCTGCTTCTTCTCATCTTCTCCACTTCACATGTTCTCTAATACTGAAGGCTCACCAACCAGGCAACAGCATTAGTTTTAAGAAAAAACCATTTCACCAAGAAAGAGGATAGATTAGTAGTCCACATTACTTCCATCCACCTTTGACTCCCAGCTGCTGTCCGCCTCTCATTAGTGTGTGTCAGCAGTTTCTAACCCAATTGGCAAAGAAAGGACAAGACAGATTAATTATGAGAGGAGTGTTTGGGCCACTTCTAACAAGCTTGACTTGTAAGCAAAGGTTTATCCCCCCCCTCACACACACACACCATGGCTGTAATGAAGTGTCAGAGTTAGATTGGATTACCTCGAGCCGTCCACTCAGATTGTCACTTAGGATTTCCCTGCCAGTGGGGGTATTTTTGACTCTCAGGGGGATTTTGAACTCCACTATGGATGCTGTTTTATTTGTGTGTAAGGGTACCAGTAAGTAAACTAACAGGAAGAGGATAGAAAACTACCTGACATTAAAGAGTTTCTCTGTTTTAGAACGATAAGTCGTCCACACCGAGCCTGAAGTCCAACACGCCTACACCGAGGAACGAGGCGCCGACACCAGGAACCAGCACCACTCCGGGACTACGGCCTCCAACGATGGGAAAACCCCTGGGCATGGAGGCAATAGGTAGCAACCAGCAATTTTTTTTTGTCTTTTTCAAGCAAAAATACCAGACATTTTGGCTTCAGTTTCACTATTTTCAGAATATGCTGCTTTTCTTATGAAGATTTTGTAGATTTTGGGAGCAAAAATCATTTTTATTACATTAATTTGGGGTTTAAGAGATTCTGATGGGTAATTTTCACTAGTGACATTTTACAGACAAGCCAATTAAGCAAGAACATAACATTTTTTTAAAAATGAAATTTTCTGGAGGCTGAAAATAAATTTTTACCTTGGTACAAAAAAATAGGTAACAGTGTCACCACATGATCCATTAATGGCTGTAGCTCAGTTTTTATCATATCAGACCTTCTTCCTCAGCAAAGAGAATTAACATGAAGCTGAATCAGTCCTGCACTACAGCCATGGCCATAAGTTTGGACACAAGTACCATGACGCTTGTGAATCTTAGAAAATACCACAAAATTGTCACTTACAATACAGTACACAACTCCTGAGAACTATATTAAGTTTCATATTTAAAAAAACATCAAAAGAGTTTGGTGTCATTTTGTTATTCTTACCAAATTCGGTTGTGAAAGTACTGCATTTTTTTGTTATTTTCTTCTAATATTATGTTTTGGGAACAAAGTTGTTCCAATTGTTGGAATTTATTGATAATATTATATCCCTTGTTGATTTGTTGACTAATTAAACTGGTGCTGTCAAAAAATATTAGTTATGTTCTGTAATAGACATCAAAACAGACACAGGAAGTCATGCTGTGTCCAAACTCATGGCTGTAGCTTCAATGACTTGTAGTTCAGTGTTTCCAGAACTAACTGAAGTGTTTCCTGTCCCTCAGCTGCCCCGGCCCTGCGTACCCCTCTGTCCATCGCAGGTTCTTACGCCACCCCGTTTGCCATGATGGGCCACCATGAGATGAACGGATCCCTGACGAGCCCCAGCGTCTATCCGGGTCTCATTTCACCTCAGATGACCGCTGCAGCCGCTGCCGCCTACGGACGCTCACCGATTGTAATTATTCCAGCTTTTTTTTTTTTTTTTCAGAATTTATCAGTCACATCTAACTGAATGAGGTTCCTTTTCTTCACACACATCCAGCCCTCACTAGCGCCTCCATGAATTATCTGCTGCAGCTGTAGGTTACGGAGTCTGTTTGCAAAATGACTTGGAGACACTTAAGCATTCCTCCTGTATTTCCATAACTCATTGTGAATGTTTCTGCTCGGCTGGCTGCAGCTTGTTGTGTGTACATAATGAGAAAGTACAAAGACGGCCCGGCTCCTTCACTTTGATGTTAGCTAGTTAGCATTCTAAAGGCTTAAAAAAAGGCTCGCCCCCAAAATGCAGCTCCGTGTTTGAAAATCTCCCAGGCTTTCATTAGCATTAGCAAGTGGGATGTCGTAGCCTTGTGTAAAGCTCCTCTGTATGCAGCGCAGCTCAATCTGTGTCTTTCAAGGGATTTGCCTGGAAACGATGGTACGAGAGATGCTCCAGGCGTTAGCACCCAAAGCTAGTCATAAACTGCACTTTGAATATTAGCTTGGTCTAATTTATCTTTGTCGGCTAATGGTTGTTTGTTAACCGCTCCCTGTTTTTGCAGGCGGGGTTTGACCCTCATCCTCACATGAGAGCTCCAGGCCTGCCAGCCAGCCTCACGTCTATTTCTGGAGGAAAACCGTGCGTGTTTGTGTTTCAGTTTGCATTCAGAGTTTTCTGTTAACAGTTTGCATGACTTTGTAGCTCAGACTGACTGCCTTTCTCCTCTTCCGTCTTCCACAGAGCTTATTCTTTTCACGTAAGTGCTGACGGTCAGATGCAGCCCGTGCCCTTCCCTCCGGATGCGCTGATAGGCCCGGGCATCCCACGCCACGCTCGCCAAATCAACACGCTGAGCCACGGGGAGGTGGTCTGCGCCGTCACCATCAGCAACCCCACGCGTCACGTCTACACCGGCGGCAAGGGGTGTGTCAAGATCTGGGACATCAGCCAGCCGGGCAGCAAGAGCCCAGTGTCCCAGCTCGACTGTCTGGTAACTAAATGACTGCTGATGTTTGTTAAAATCAGGAGGGGATGTGTTGGTTCAGGTGATTTGCGTTTGTCTTATTACTGTGGACGTTTCAAGGCTTCAGACCAGACCAGCGACATCGTGCGCTCGTGTTTCATGAGGTCTCTGTGATTGGTCGCTTCATTAAGAGTTTTCCTGAGCATCAAATGTAGCCTCACTCCGTGTCCCATAGTAGCTTTCCCCCAGATCCCAACAGACAAAGATGTGAATAATTCAGCAAAGTGTCTCACTGCTGTGCTGAAATAATCCTCAGTGAGAAAAAAAAAAAAAAAGCCTGCTGAGTAATGATGTTCTGATTGGCCAACCCTGTCTGCCATTACCCAGCTCATTACTTCCTCCCAACTGCCTCCCGTTTCTCATTCTGATGCTGTGGCTTCACGCCGTTCGGCTCAGATGGCCTCCAACACCCTTAAGGTGCGTCCAGAGTGCAATTGGGTCTTATGAAGCCATCAGGGTGCTGTTTTAATTCGACCAAGAGCTTCCACAGTCCTATTGATCTGCGTCTCCCTGCTCTCTTGGAGCCTGGCCAGCAGCTGCAGACCCACTTTTTCTCTGCGTCTCTTGTTAAAGCTGACATCCACATCTTCACTGTAACATGAAAGAGTCGGCTGCAGTCTGAAAAACATCCCTTGTCAAAAAAAAAAAAAAAAAAAAACACAACTCCTCTTGAGCTCTAAGTGGAGCCGGTCTGAAATAATCTTTGTTGTAATAAAGTTTTTTCTGAGCTTCCAATTATCTTATTTAAATGTAGATAATTCATGTGTACAAAAAAAAAATGCGACCAATTTCTTTCAGTCATCAAGATTGTGACGATGCTCTGCCTTTGTTTCCGCTCCAGAACAGGGACAATTACATCCGCTCCTGCAAGCTGTTGCCTGACGGCCGCACCCTCATCGTGGGTGGTGAGGCCAGCACGCTGACCATCTGGGACCTGGCCTCTCAGACGCCCCGCATAAAGGCCGAGCTCACTTCCTCTGCTCCTGCCTGCTACGCTCTGGCCATCAGCCCTGACGCCAAGGTCTGCTTCTCCTGCTGCTCCGATGGAAACATCGCCGTGTGGGACCTCCACAACCAGACCCTCGTCAGGTCAGCGCTTTGGCCACGAATTCAAGGAATCTTTGTCTGTGTGTGTCCGTCTCCTCACTGTCCCTGACATCAGATTGGCTTTAGACTTAGTGGGTGTGTTGCCGGGGAACCAGTGAAATCCAGTGTCAGTTGATGACTCTGAAACAACCCTATCATCAGTCTGTCACAGAGACGGCTGCACCTGGTCAGAGCATGGACTCTGGCTGTGTCCGAAATGACATCCTAACGTACTACTTATAGTAAGTGTGAGGTCAAAATAAGTATGTAGTGCGTTCACATTAGATAGTATGAAAAGACTGAGTACGCGAGAAATACCCGGATGTATACTATATCCGGAAAATTTTTAAGTATGTGCGGTGACCACACTAGTCATACTCAACCGCCCCATAATGCTTTGCGAGCTATCCACCGAAATGCAAGCCTCCGCGGGATCTGTGGCCGGACCGCGGCGATTTTTATTTTATTTTATGTGGTTAAGTAGTCATCCTAATCACCCCACAGATTTGAGAAATAGGCGTTTTCTGACCAACGTTTTAAATTTGTCAGACGCCTCACAACGTGCTACTGAATGCTAGCAGCTAGTTGCAGCAGCTCGCTTTGCATACAGAACAAGTAGCAGCTACCTCCAGTAGCCTGCAGCTACAATTGAAACGATTCGCATAATCTGGCTAATAACTGCATGAGGAGTGCCGGCTTGAAATTGCCACATTAATTATGCGACTGTTTGTTAGCGTAAAATCGACCTGAAGCCGGCATTCATTCATATTTGATAGCCGTACTTCCGGTTTTTGTCGTCGGAGGTTTGAAATGCATTATGGGAAACGTAGTAGTATACTACAGTGTGAACGGTCGGCATTCTAATCATACTTATAGTACGTAGTATACAGTATATACTCATTGAGAATGTAGTATGTAGTACGTTAGTATGCGATTTCAGACACAGCCACTGTTTAGGGATAGAATTAGCTGAATTTTTGTTAATCTGCCATTTTAGATACCGTGTTTACTTTAACAGCCTTGTGTGAGTCAGAAAATGTCTGAAACTAATGTTACACACAGTTATCTATCTGAATATTACTCACTAGTGAAGTGAATCAGTGTTGGAACTTTTTAAAGTCGAGCACTAAAATGATGACATTCATTTGTGTCATCTTGAAGTCCTGATTTTTCTGCTCAGGCATCTGACAAATAGGGTCTATTATTAGTATTAATGTTATTAAACAGCAGAGACGTGGATGCTTTCTAATGATTAGATGACTCATCAGTGTAGGCAGAGGGTTAGGGCTGACTCTCTCCTCAGATGTGCGGTTATACCTTCAGGATATCAGCTGTTTTGACAACCCAGCTTTTGTTCTTGTTCCGCTGTGAACAGACGCTGCACCAGTTCTCCAAGCATTCTTTAATACACAGATCAGTATGTTTAGTGAAACAGATTATTGTTAACAGTCGGGAGAGCTTTTCTCCTCACTCGTTGTTTGGCGTCTCGTGTTGTTGCAGGCAGTTCCAGGGCCACACAGACGGAGCCAGCTGCATCGACATCTCCCACGACGGGACCAAGCTGTGGACCGGAGGCCTGGACAACACCGTGCGCTCCTGGGACCTGAGAGAGGGCCGACAGCTCCAGCAGCACGACTTCACCTCACAGGTAGCAAGAAGCTGCAAACAGCATGGTGTCTTCCAGGTTGTAAAAGGAGCGTCTTCTAAAGTGTCTGTTGTCCTGGTTCCAGATCTTCTCGTTGGGCTACTGTCCCACTGGGGAGTGGCTGGCTGTGGGAATGGAGAGCAGCAACGTGGAGGTCCTCCACCACACCAAGCCTGACAAGTACCAGCTGCACCTGCATGAAAGCTGCGTCCTCTCGCTCAAGTTCGCCTACTGTGGTGAGTAACAGACCGAACGACGCGCTGATGGCTGTTCAGTACAGAGAAAGCCAAACTAAAGTCTTTCAGGGAGATTTAACTTCTAGCAGTTCAACATACAGATGAGGAAAAACGTTTTACACAATCTTAAATATCATCATGAAGTATTTGTGGAAAAGTCTTTTTGTATTTCAAAAGGTGTGGCTGCATTAGACAAACACTTACAAATGATATTTCTTGTTTAAATTCTTTCAAAATGATCTAACACTCAAAATTTCTCATTATGGAACCAATCAATTTTAAAATTTGAATGTTTTTTTTAGGATTTGTTTATTATTTTGGCTGTGATTCTACTAAAAGAAATTACACTTGAAGACCTAAGAGTGATCACAGCGCTCGATTTAAGGCCGAGAGGTCCGGTCGCCCAAATGACATTTTTTGGGCCACCAACATACGTCAATTTAGACATTTTTAGGAGCCAAAATCAACTTTTAGTGGCCAAAAAATTAATCCTACTTTTTTTTTTTGTGGGGTGGGGTGGGGGGATCCAGTTCCTCCTCCACGTCAACTTGTTAGCTGGAGCCGCCGAGCTATCGCTGGTCGCTGGGCAAAGTGTGCCTTAAAACCCCCCACGGCCGTGAAAAGTCACCCACGAATGAGCAGTGCATTGTCCAGAGCTCCTAGCGGGCGACTGGGACGTTGACAGCCGGAACAGGTGCGGTTTGTCCCGGGCAGATGAGCGGCGAGGAGCGGCAGGTGTTAGCCGAGCAGCTAGCGGGGGATAGCTAGCCAGCCGGGGAGTCTGAGCATTCTGTGACCGGGGAGAGCAGCCGGCGGACCCGCCGAGTTAAAAATGGCAGCTCCGGTGGCTTGGTGCTTTCCGTTCGCGGTGCTCAGGCTCAGTTGGTGCTGTCCTCCGGATGCCGCCACCACATTCTGGGCTGGTTCTGGATCCGACGGAGTCTTGCGGACTCCCGCAAGATGTTAACGACGTTACCATCAGCGACAATAAAGTGTTCAAATTTGAAATTAAATCGGCGGAAATCCGTGGATCCGCGGAAAATTCCCATCCCTGAAACTTGGATTTGGAGGTCAGTAGCCCAAATCAAAATATTTGTGCCCCTAACCAGCGTGGTTTTGTCATTTTTGGTCGCCAAAATCGGTTTTTAGTCACAAATGGCGACCTGGCGACCGTCTAAATCGAGCGCTGAATACATGTAGTATGGGGTGTTGGAAAGCTTTTTCCCATCACTTTATATACTGACATTTTTCTACAAGAGCTCAAATTAATAGATGTAAGAACCAAAATGCATCATGAAGGTTTTTGAAAACTCAACATTTCCATTTAGGTTTTTACAGGCGTATGTAAACTTTTGTTCAGAACTGTTCTGGTTAACAGTTGCAGGGAAGACATGCAAAAAGTTGTTTGCCATTGATAGCTGATAAAATAGAACTAGACGACATTCATCACGTTAATAGAACTTTAAAACCTTCAGCTGTAGAGCTGGGAGAGTCTCCATCTGAGCAGCAGAAAGACATGACATTTAGGGTTGTTGTGTAATTTGTTTTTGTAGCTTTCATAATGTATTTGTGGTCATTTTGTTGTTTCTGTGGTTCTTCTCAGAGAATATCAAAGTCCTGAGCTAAAATGCCAGCGACTGCCCTGCTCTTAAATGTGGGGATTTTTCTCGTTTTTTTACACTTGTCAGGCCAGAAACCACATGTTCACTGCAGCTTGTTAATGGAGCTACAAATGAGGAAACAAACATTTCTGTGGATGTTGAGATGATTCAGTGAATAAAATGCTGTTTACTTCTTGTTTGTAGGAATTACAGTAAAGAAGCTGTTACTTTATAAATGAGGTCATTAATGAAAGTCGAGCTTTTTGTGCCTGTTGGCAGACCAGCTGGTTTCAAGTTCAGGCCGAGACAAATGAGCTTTTACTCTTGCTTCACTTTTTCTGCCAGAAATGTCGGCGTTCATTTGGCCTCAGCAGATCCCCCACAGCACACACTCCTATCGCTGCTGCTTCATTCAGAGCTCTCACTGTCACTAATTAAATCATTAGCCAACTAGTCAGTTGGGTAATTAATCAGAGGGTGATTTAAATAATTATCTGAGAGGAAGTGGGGCGAGTCTCCTTCATTATGAGCGTTTTATGATTGCTGATGTTCTGCTATTTTCCTCTGTCAGGTTTTATGGCTATCGATGAGGTTATTGCAGAGTCTCCTGCCAGCTGTGGAGTAAATCTCTGTTGTAAACACGCCTACCTTTGTTCTGTTTGCAGGTAAATGGTTTGTGAGCACAGGGAAGGACAACCTGCTGAACGCGTGGAGGACTCCTTATGGTGCCAGCATATTCCAGGTAACCTGAAGAAACACAGCATCCTATAGGTCACATTATTTCTTGGAAAGACATAAAAATTCTCCTGTGCAGATCGTTTAGACGTGGGAGTCTGTGGGAGGATCAAAAAGAAACACTGGCTGTGTTCAGTCCTCCAACTTACAGACCGTCAGATCAGCAGAAACACAGTCTTAACCAGCATTATAAAATCTGTAGTCCGAGCCTCCCTTTTGTCTTTTCAAGCAAAATACGTCTGAGAAGTTGCAGTGTGTACTTTAGAGTAACGATCGGCTGATTAATCAACAGTAAAAGAACTGTTAGCTGGTGCTCTGCTCTTAAATGTGAAGTAAATGAAGAATTATTTACCTTAAATTGGTAACTTTTATGTGATTTTCACTCAGTTTTCAGTCTAAATAAAGTGTCAGTACATGACATCATCGTGTTTATTCTAGCCCTGATTTGTTTTCACTCACTCTTTGTGATTTTTAGTAAAATGAAACGCTCTCAGAACCTGTTTGAAGCTTCTAGGTTACCACGGCAACGAGTCCATCTAATAGTTGGCTGAAAAGGAGCAACAGTTAAATGACAAAAGGATGTAGATGGAAATGAGGATGGAGTGTCGTTGAATAGGAACACAATTAGATGCTAAGTCAACAGAAGTACACTAAATTATTGTTATGTGTTCTACCTTTGCCTCTACTTGTTAAATGATTGGGCGGAACAACAAAAGGCCTCAGACATACTGACTCTGCTTGAGGATTTCTCGGTATTCACTTTTGGTGTCGTTTCCCTCCACAGTCGAAGGAGTCGTCCTCCGTCCTGAGCTGCGACATCTCGGCGGACGATAAATACATCGTGACCGGATCCGGGGACAAGAAGGCCACCGTCTACGAGGTCATCTACTGAGGCCACTCCTCCTCCGACCAACCATCTGTGGACTACAGCGGATTTCTCAACCTGTTTTCACGGACAGCGGAGCTCTCTGCCTGAGGAATCTTATTCTGGAACATAGTTAACTTTTTTGTCCTTTATTGTGGAGGGTTTGTTTTTGGGTTGCACATTTTTGTGACTTCAGAATTTTTTGTTCTTTCTGGAATATTTGGGTGAAACCCGGTGAAGCGGCGCTTCATTTCTGAGGAACTCGTTGCCCAGACGTCTTGTGCAAAGTGTACATACTGGATTAAATAAGACATTTTATATATATTATAAAAATATATATATTTTCATGTCCTGGGTGTACTTGTGATGATTTTTTTGGCCCACTCGGTCTTATGACCACGATATACGAGCGGGAGATCAGAACATAGATTAGAACTTTTTAACAGTTTTACTCTTTGATTTTCTTAAAGCACATTCTGCGGCTCATCTTTTCAGAAATCAAACTTGAGGAGCACGAAATTTGTAAACAAGGACGCTTTGTGGAGATTTGAAATGGCCTTTTGTCTCAGTGCTCTTACCGGAGGATGTGGAACTCGGAGATTCCAGCTGCGATTCAGGAAGAGAGATGGATGTAAATTTAATTCATATATATATAAAAGAAAACATTTAAAGTGTACTAAGTGGTCTGTCTGTGCTATCTTTCTCCCTGTTTGTTTTACCTTGTTAGATTCTGGGAGATGGGGAACGTTTAGCCTAACCCTTGGACCTCAGTTGGCAGCAGAAGCAACGGACTGAATGACGATGTGCTTCTTGCTATTTAACATGGATTTTGAATCACTTCATTGATTTCTTGGCTACAGACTCAAACAGACCAATCTGCACTATTGGAACCCCTCTGCCCGTTGTATCTTATCAATATTCCTGGAACATGTGGCTGGCCGTGACGCTGATGCAGACAGACGTTTGACCTGATTGACGGCACACATCGGTGTTTCTCTGCAGAAATGTTGGGTGCCTGCAAACGCCTGAGAGGACGACGAATGGCACTTAGATGTAAACACAAGAAGAAATACTCCATTTAGAAAATCAGACGTGAAGACAGTGAATAATTGTGGTTTTACACTGTGCTCCTGATGCTGTCAGCATTTCCCACCAGAAAACAAAAGGGGTGAAATGCACCAGTCCCTCTGAATCACACCAAAGTATGTAGCAAAAGCTGTCAGCACTGAAAAAAATGTACAGTTGTTAATAAATCAATAAAACTGTTTTTCTAGAATTCCTTGTGTTCCATCAGGGTAATCCATCCGTTCATGAGGGAGTATTTTGCTTTCTGGACGTCACTTTCCAGTAGACGGTTAGCTTAGCATGCGGACAGATTGGAAAGAGGTAAACACAGTGAGCTTGTTTGAAGGTAATGAACCCGCCTTGTTTATTTAATCAGCACGAGTTTAAACATGAAGAATCTGCTGTGAGGTTTTGGACTGGAGGTTATTTTCAGGCAGACACAGGTGAGCCAGAATGTTGAGTTATTCCTTTACAGAACATACATGACACAGAAGTATATTTAGATTCACGTTTGAAAAAAACGTCAGTTTAGCACGTCGTCCAAAAATGCCGTTTTTCAACATGTAAAAACATGCCATATGATGAAATAATGCAAATTAGGCCGTGGAAAACATAAGACAACACTTTTCTTTGAAAAAAAAAATCATGAATTTTGTTCAACATGTTGTACAAACATACCAAATGAGGGCGCCAGTATAGCTCAACGGGTTAAGCAGGCGACCCGTGTACAAGGGCTGGTCTTAGACGGAGTGGCCCGGGTTCAATCCTTGTTCACGGCCTTTGCTGCAGGTCTTTCACCAACTCTTCTTCGTCCCTGTTGCCTGTCTATCTTCACTACCACTATCAAAAAAGGCAAAAATAAAATACTTCTAAAAAAGAACATGCCATATGATGAAATAGTGTAAAGTAGACTGTGAAAACATCAAGCAGTTTTCTTTGAAAAACAATCATCATGAATTTTGTCCAAAAAAACGCCATAGTATAGTATGTCGAAAAAAATGACATTTTTTAAACATGTCATAAAAACATACCATATGATGAAATAATGCAAATTAGGCCGTGAAAAACACGATACAGCATTTTTCTTTGAAAAACAATCATCATGAATTTTGTTCAACATGTTGTACAAACATATCATATGAGTGCGCCCGTATAGCTCAACGGGTTAAGCGGGCAACCCATGTACAGGGGCTGGTCTCTGATATAGCTGCCTGGGTTCGATCCTTGCTGTGTGTCTTCCCTTCAGCCCCGTTGCCTGTCCATCTTCACTGTTGAAAAAGGCAAAATAAAATGTTTTAAAAACATGCCATATGATGAAATAATGCAAATTAGGCCGTGAAAAACACTATAGAGCAGTTTTCTTTGAATAAAAAATCATCATGAATTTTGTCCAAAAAAAAACGCCATAGTATAGTATGTCGAAAAATTGCCATTTTTCCGATATGTCATAAAAAAATGCCATATGATGAAATAATGCAAATTAGGCCATGAAAAACACCGTAGAGCGGTTTTCTTTTTTAAAAAAAATCATCATGAATTTTGTCCAAAAAAACGCCATAGTATAGTATGTCGAAAAAATGACATTTTTTCAACATGTCGTAAAAACATGCCATATGATGAAATAATGCAAATTAGGCCGTGGAAAACACAAGACAACACTTTTCTTTGAAAAAAAAAAAATCATGAATTTTGTTCAACATGTTGTACAAACATATCAAATGAGGGCGCCAGTATAGCTCAACGGGTTAAGCAGGCGACCCGTGTACAAGGGCTGGTCTTAGACGGAGTGGCCCGGGTTCAATCCTTGTTCACGACCTTTGCTGCAGGTCTTTCACCAACTCTTCTTCGTCCCTGTTGCCTGTCTATCTTCACTACCACTATCAAAAAGGCAAAAATAAAATACTTCTAAAAAAGAACATGCCATATGATGAAATAGTGTAGACTGTGAAAACATCAAGCAGTTTTCTTTGAAAAAATACTATTTTATCAACATGTCGTAAAAAATGCCATATGATGAAATAATGCAAATTCGGCCATGCAAACACTATACAGCACTTATCTTTGAAAAATCATCATGAATTTTGTTCAACATGTTGTACAAACATATCATATGAGGGCGCCCATATAGCTCAACGGGTTAAGCGGGCGACCCATGTACAGGGGCTGGTCTCTGATGTAGCTGCCTGGGTTCGATCCTTGCTGTGTGTCTTCCCTTCAGCCCCGTTGCCTGTCCATCTTCACTGTCGAAAAAGGCAAAAATAAAACTTTTTAAAAACATGCCATATGATGAAATAATGCAAATTAGGCCATGAAAAACACCGTAGAGCGGTTTTCTTTAAAAAAAAAAAAATCACCATGAATTTTGTCCAAAAAACGCCATAGTATAGTATGTCGAAAAAAATGACATTTTTTCAACATGTCGTAAAAACATGCCATATGATGAAATAATGCAAATAAGGCTGTGAAAACACTATACAGCACTTTTCTTTGAAAACAATCATCATGAATTTTGTCCAAAAAAAACGCCATAGTATAGTATGTTGAAAAAATGACATTTTTTCAACATGTCGTAAAACATGCCATATGATGAAATAATGCAAATTTGGCCATGAAAACACCATAGAGCAGTTTTCTTTTTTTTAAAAAAATCATCATGAATTTTGTCCAAAAAAAACGCCATAGTATAGTATGTCGAAAAAAATGACATTTTTCAACATGTCATAAAAACATGCCATATGATGAAATAATGCAATTAGGCCGTGAAAAACACCATAGAGCAGTTTTCTTTGAAAAACAATCATCATGAATTTTGTTCAACATGTTGTACAAACATATCATACGAGGGCGCCCGTATAGCTCAACGGGTTAAGCGGCGACCCATGTACAGGGGCTGGTCTCTGATATAGCTGCCTGGGTTCGATCCTTGCTGTGTGTCTTCCCTTCAGCCCATTGCCTGTCCATCTTCACTGTTGAAAAGGCAAAAATAAAATGTTTTTAAAACATGCCATATGATGAATAATGCAAATTAGGCCATGAAAAACCACCATAGAGCAGTTTTCTTGTTTTTTAAAAAAATCATCATGAATTTTGTCCAAAAAAAACGCCATAGTATAGTATGTCGAAAAAAATGACATTTTTTTCAACATGTCGTAAAAACATGCCATATGATGAAATAATGCAAATTAGGCCGTGAAAAACACTATACAGCACTTTTCTTTGAAAACAATCATCATGAATTTGTTCAACATGTCGTAAAAACACGCCATATGAGGACGCCCGTATAGCTCAACGGGTTAAGCGGGCAACCCATGTACAGAGGCTGGTCTCTGATGGAGCTGCCCGGGATCGATGCACACTCATTGCCTTTGCCACGTGTCTTTCATTCACTCTTCTTTCAGCCCTGTTGTCTGTCTATCTTCACAGCCACTGTCTAACAAGAGTTGAAAAATGCAAAGATAAAATATTTTTAAAAAACATGCCATATGATGAAATAATGCAAATTTGGCGTGAAAAACACTGTACAGCACTTTTCTTTGAAAAACAAAATCATCATGAATTTTGTCCAAAAAAACGCCATAGTATAGTATGTCGAAAAAAATGACATTTTTTCAACATGTCGTAAAAACATGCCATATGATGAAATAATGCAAATTAGGCTGTGAAAACACTATAGAGCAGTTTTCTTTTAAAAAAAAAATCATCATGAATTTTGTCCAAAAAAACGCCATAGTATAGTAAAAACATGCCATATGATGAAATAATGCAAATTAGGCCGTGAAAAACACCGTAGAGCGGTTTTCTTTTTTTAAAAAAAATCATCATGAATTTTGTCCAAAAAAACGCCATAGTATAGTATGTCGAAAAAATTTGCCATTTTCCGATATGTCATAAAAAAATGCCATATGATGAAATAATGCAAATTAGGCCATGAAAAACACCGTAGAGCGGTTTTCTTTTTTAAAAAAAATCATCATGAATTTTGTCCAAAAAAACGCCATAGTATAGTATGTCGAAAAAATGACATTTTTTCAACATGTCGTAAAAACATGCCATATGATGAAATAATGCAAATTAGGCCGTGGAAAACACAAAGACAACACTTTTCTTTGAAAAAAAAAATCATGAATTTTGTTCAACATGTGTACAAACATATCAAATGAGGGCGCCAGTATAGCTCAACGGGTTAAGCAGGCGACCCGTGTACAAGGGCTGGTCTTAGACGGAGTGGCCCGGGTTCAATCCTTGTTCACGACCTTTGCTGCAGGTCTTTCACCAACTCTTCTTCGTCCCTGTTGCCTGTCTATCTTCACTACCACTATCAAAAAAGGCAAAAATAAAATACTTCTAAAAAAGAACATGCCATATGATGAAATAGTGTAGACTGTGAAAACATCAAGCAGTTTTCTTTGAAAAAATACTATTTTATCAACATGTCGTAAAAAATGCCATATGATGAAATAATGCAAATTCGGCCATGCAAAACACTATACAGCACTTATCTTGAAAAAATCATCATGAATTTGTTCAACATGTTGTACAAACATATCATATGAGGGCGCCCATATAGCTCAACGGTTAAGCGGGCGACCCATGTACAGGGCTGGTCTCTGATGTAGCTGCCTGGGTTCGATCCTTGCTGTGTGTCTTCCCTTCAGCCCCGTTGCCTGTCCATCTTCACTGTCAAAAAAGGCAAAAAATAAAAACTTTTTAAAAACATGCCATATGATGAAATATGCAAATTAGGCATGAAAAACACCGTAGAGCGTTTTCTTAAAAAAAAAAAAATCACCATGAATTTGTCCAAAAAAACGCCATAGTATTAGTATGTCGAAAAAATGACATTTTTTTCAACATGTCGTAAAAACATGCCATATGATGAAATAATGCAAATAAGGCTGTGAAAAACACTATACAGCACTTTTCTTTGAAAAACAATCATCATGAATTTTGTCCAAAAAAAACGCCATAGTATAGTATGTTGAAAAAATGACATTTTTTCAACATGTCGTAAAAACATGCCATATGATGAAATAATGCAAATTTGGCCATGAAAAACACCATAGAGCAGTTTTCTTTTTTTAAAAAAATCATCATGAATTTTGTCCAAAAAAAACGCCATAGTATAGTATGTCGAAAAAAATGACATTTTTTCAACATGTCATAAAAACATGCCATATGATGAAATAATGCAAATTAGGCCGTGAAAAACACCATAGAGCAGTTTTCTTTGAAAAACAATCATCATGAATTTTGTTCAACATGTTGTACAAACATATCATACGAGGGCGCCCGTATAGCTCAACGGGTTAAGCGGGCGACCCATGTACAGGGGCTGGTCTCTGATATAGCTGCCTGGGTTCGATCCTTGCTGTGTGTCTTCCCTTCAGCCCCATTGCCTGTCCATCTTCACTGTTGAAAAAGGCAAAAATAAAATGTTTTTAAAACATGCCATATGATGAAATAATGCAAATTAGGCCATGAAAAACACCATAGAGCAGTTTTCTTGTTTTTTAAAAAAAATCATCATGAATTTTGTCCAAAAAAAACGCCATAGTATAGTATGTCGAAAAAATGACATTTTTTCAACATGTCGTAAAAAACATGCCATATGATGAAATAATGCAATTAGGCCGTGAAAACACTATACAGCACTTTTCTTTGAAAACAATCATCATGAATTTTGTTCAACATGTCGTAAAAACACGCCATATGAGGACGCCCGTATAGCTCAACGGGTTAGCGGGCAACCCATGTACAGAGGCTGGTCTCTGATGGAGCTGCCCGGGATCGATGCACACTCATTGCCTTTGCCACGTGTCTTTCATTCACTCTTCTTCAGCCCTGTTGTCTGTCTATCTTCACAGCCACTGTCTAACAAGAGTTGAAAATGCAAAGATAAAATATTTTTTAAAAAACATGCCATATGATGAAATAATGCAAATTTGGCCGTGAAAACACTGTACAGCACTTTCTTTGAAAAACAAAATCATCATGAATTTTGTCCAAAAAAACGCCATAGTATAGTATGTCGAAAAAAATGACATTTTTTCAACATGTCGTAAAAACATGCCATATGATGAAATAATGCAAATTAGGCTGTGAAAAAACACTATAGAGCAGTTTTCTTTTAAAAAAAAAATCATCATGAATTTTGTCCAAAAAAAACGCCATAGTATAGTAAAAACATGCCATATGATGAAATAATGCAAATTAGGCCGTGAAAAACACCGTAGAGCGGTTTTCTTTTTTAAAAAAAAATCATCATGAATTTTGTCCAAAAAAACGCCATAGTATAGTATGTCGAAAAAATGACATTTTTTCAACATGTCATAAAAACATACCATATGATGAAATAATGCAAATTAGGCCGTGAAAAACACGATACAGCATTTTTCTTTGAAAAACAATCATCATGAATTTTGTTCAACATGTTGTACAAACATATCATATGAGGGCGCCCGTATAGCTCAACGGGTTAAGCGGGCAACCCATGTACAGGGGCTGGTCTCTGATGTAGCTGCCTGGGTTCGATCCTTGCTGTGTGTCTTCCCTTCAGCCCCGTTGCCTGTCCATCTTCACTGTTGAAAAAGTCAAAAATAAAATGTTTTAAAAACATGCCATATGATGAAATAATGCAAATTAGGCCGTGAAAAACACTATAGAGCAGTTTTCTTTGAATAAAAAATCATCATGAATTTTGTCCAAAAAAAAACGCCATAGTATAGTATGTCGAAAAAATTTGCCATTTTTCCGATATGTCATAAAAAAATGCCATATGATGAAATAATGCAAATTAGGCCATGAAAACACCGTAGAGCGGTTTTCTTTTTTAAAAAAAAATCATCATGAATTTTGTCCAAAAAAACACCATAGTATAGTATGTCGAAAAAATGACATTTTTTCAACATGTCGTAAAAACATGCCATATGATGAAATAATGCAAATTAGGCCGTGGAAAACACAAGACAACACTTTTCTTTGAAAAAAAAAAATCATGAATTTTGTTCAACATGTTGTACAAACATATCAAATGAGGGCGCCAGTATAGCTCAACGGGTTAAGCGGGCGACCCATGTACAGGGGCTGGTCTCTGATGTAGCTGCCTGGGTTCGATCCTTGCTGTGTGTCTTCCCTTCAGCCCCGTTGCCTGTCCATCTTCACTGTCGAAAAAGGCAAAAATAAAATGTTTTTAAAAACATGCCATATGATGAAATAATGCAAATTCGGCCATGCAAAACACTATACAGCACTTATCTTTGAAAAAATCATCATGAATTTTGTTCAACATGTTGTACAAACATATCATATGAGGGCGCCCATATAGCTCAACGGGTTAAGCGGGCGACCCATGTACAGGGGCTGGTCTCTGATGTAGCTGCCTGGGTTCGATCCTTGCTGTGTGTCTTCCCTTCAGCCCCGTTGCCTGTCCATCTTCACTGTCGAAAAAGGCAAAAATAAAACTTTTTAAAAACATGCCATATGATGAAATAATGCAAATTAGGCCATGAAAAACACCGTAGAGCGGTTTTCTTTAAAAAAAAAAAAATCACCATGAATTTTGTCCAAAAAAACGCCATAGTATAGTATGTCGAAAAAAATGACATTTTTTCAACATGTCGTAAAAACATGCCATATGATGAAATAATGCAAATAAGGCTGTGAAAAACACTATACAGCACTTTTCTTTGAAAAACAATCATCATGAATTTGTCCAAAAAAAACGCCATAGTATAGTATGTTGAAAAAATGACATTTTTTCAACATGTCGTAAAAACATGCCATATGATGAAATAATGCAAATTTGGCCATGAAAAACACCATAGAGCAGTTTTCTTTTTTTTTAAAAAATCATCATGAATTTTGTCCAAAAAAACGCCATAGTATAGTATGTCGAAAAAATGACATTTTTTCAACATGTCATAAAAACATGCCATATGATGAAATAATGCAAATTAGGCCGTGAAAAACACCATAGAGCAGTTTTCTTTGAAAAACAATCATCATGAATTTTGTTCAACATGTTGTACAAACATATCATACGAGGGCGCCCGTATAGCTCAACGGGTTAAGCGGGCGACCCATGTACAGGGGCTGGTCTCTGATATAGCTGCCTGGGTTCGATCCTTGCTGTGTGTCTTCCCTTCAGCCCCGTTGCCTGTCCATCTTCACTGTTGAAAAAGGCAAAAATAAAATGTTTTTAAAACATGCCATATGATGAAATAATGCAAATTAGGCCATGAAAAACACCATAGAGCAGTTTTCTTGTTTTTTAAAAAAATCATCATGAATTTTGTCCAAAAAAAACGCCATAGTATAGTATGTCGAAAAAAATGACATTTTTTTCAACATGTCGTAAAAACATGCCATATGATGAAATAATGCAAATTAGGCCGTGAAAAACAATATACAGCACTTTTCTTTGAAAACAATCATCATGAATTTTGTTCAACATGTCGTAAAAACACGCCATATGAGGACGCCCGTATAGCTCAACGGGTTAAGCGGGCAACCCATGTACAGAGGCTGGTCTCTGATGGAGCTGCCCGGGATCGATGCACGCTCATTGCCTTTGCCACGTGTCTTTCATTCACTCTTCTTCAGCCCTGTTGTCTATCTTCACAGCCACTGTCTAACAAGAGTTGAAAAATGGAAAGATAAAATATTTTTTAAAAAACATGCCATATGATGAAATAATGCAAATTTGGCCGTGAAAAACACTGTACAGCACTTTTTCTTTGAAAAACAAAATCATCATGAATTTTGTCCAAAAAAACGCCATAGTATAGTATGTCGAAAAAAATGACATTTTTTCAACATGTCGTAAAAACATGCCATATGATGAAATAATGCAAATTAGGCTGTGAAAAACACTATAGAGCAGTTTTCTTTTAAAAAAAAAAATCATCATGAATTTTTGTCCAAAAAAAACGCCATAGTATAGTAAAAACATGCCATATGATGAAATAATGCAAATTAGGCCGTGAAAAACACCGTAGAGCGGTTTTCTTTTTTAAAAAAAAATCATCATGAATTTTGTCCAAAAAAACGCCATAGTATAGTATGTCGAAAAAATTTGCCATTTTTCCGATATGTCATAAAAAAATACCATATGATGAAATAATGCAAATTAGGCCATGAAAAACACCGTAGAGCGGTTTTCTTTTTTAAAAAAAAATCATCATGAATTTTGTCCAAAAAAACGCCATAGTATAGTATGTCGAAAAAATGACATTTTTTCAACATGTCATAAAAACATGCCATATGATGAAATAATGCAAATTAGGCCGTGAAAACACTGTAGAGTGGTTTTCTTTGAAAAACAATCATCATGAATTTTGTCCAAAAAAAACGCCATAGTATAGTATGTCGAAAAAAATGACATTTTTTCAACATGTCATAAAAACATGTTATGTGATGAAATAATGCAAATTAGACTGTGAAAAACACCATAGAGCGGTTTTCTTTAAAAAAAAACATTATCATGAATTTTGTCCAAAAAAACGCCATAGTATAGTATGTCAAAAAAAATGACATTTTTTCAACATGTCGTATAAACATGCCATATGATGAAATAATGCAAATTAGGCCGTGAAAAACACCGTAGAGCGGTTTTCTTTTTTAAAAAAATCATCATGAATTGTGTCAAAAAAGAAACACCATAGTATAGTATGTCGAAAAAAATGCCATTTTTTCAACATGTCACAAAAACATGCCATATGATGAAATAATGCAAATTAGGCCGTGAAAAACACCATAGAGCAGTTGAATTTTGAAAAACAATTTTGTCCAAAAAAAAATAATTTGGAAGCATTAAATGTCGGATATCTAATGTATTTGTCAGCACACACACACACACTCTGACAGGAAACAAGTGGAGTGTGACGGCGAGGAGGTTTTAACCGAAGTAAAGAACTAAAGGGTGTGGGAGAGACAGAGACGCCTGTTGTGACTTCATGGCTTTGTTTCCAGACAAGATGGTTTGTGGTTTCAGGCCTGCTGACAGGAGGAACTCACACACACGCACACACACACACACACACACACACACACACACGCATACACACACACACACACACACACGTTTGTACTAGCTTCGTGAGGACATCCATAGGCGTAATGCATTTCCTAGAGCCTTACCCTAACCTTAACCATCACAACTGATTGCCTAAACTTAATCCTTACCCTAACCCTAACCAAACCTCAATTCATACCTGTTCTCTAAAAAACAAGTCTTCACCCTCAAACATGGCTGTTTCAAAGTGAGGACCGGCCAAAATGTCCTCACTTTGTAAAAATGTCCTCACTTTGATAGTTAAATGCAGAAAGTGGTACTCACCATGTAGCAATTACAAGTACACACTCACACACACACACACACACACACACACACACACACACGTGTGTGTCTTGCTATCATTGTGGGGACATACCATTGACTCCCATTCATATCTTACCCCTAACCTTTACCCTAACCCTAACCAACACAATGGCTAACCCTAAAGAAACGTTTTTGCACTTTTACTTTTTTCAGTAACAACAAAATAGCCAAGAAAACACTGTTTAAACTTGTGGGGACCGAAATGAGGTCCCCACAAGTGACATAGTTTTCGGTTTTCCTACAGTTGTGGGGACATTTGGTCCCCACAATATAGCAAAAACATGGGCACACACACACACACACACACACACACACACACACACACACACACACACACACACACACACACACACACACACACTGTTGCTTCACTTGAATCACAGCAGAGACACATTCGGTCGCATTTCACACACTCCCACACACACCTCAGAAAAAGAGGAGCTACTTTGGGAATCCGAGGCTTTGTGCTAATATCAGAGATGATCGTCAAACTGGATCTGTGGATGAAATGAGTCACCAATGAAAACCAAACAGCATACGACTACATGACCCAAACTTCTGGCTGCTCCTCTTTAGTGCAGATTAACCAGATTATTCACCGTTTATACTCTTCAGCTCCTGAACCTCCTGGGTGTTTTCTTAAGCTCCCGTCACATTTTTAGTCACTGTTTATTTTTCACTGCAGTATAAAATCCCACGCCTCTATAGAAACAGCACAACCGGCTACAGGTGCAAAGAAGTCACACGTCTAATGTGCAGAACAACAACATTATAACGCAATAAATCATGAAGAAAAAAACATGAAGTGGATTTTCTTTTTAAATTTGCTTTACAAGAATTTTTTAAAAAGCTGGAATTGTGTACAATATTTGTCCAAGTGCCAAAAGTGTTGCAGATACTAGGAAAAACAAACATTTTAACTTTCATTTCTAACGTGTCCATTTTTGTCTCCTATCTACACTGCATTTACACAACCTGCAGTGCAGCCGAAAAGCCCCTGAAATTTTAGAATCTTTTTTAAATGACAAGAACCAAAGGATTTAGATGAAATATGTATAAACACTGCCTGCAGTTCAGCTGAAAAGTCTCTGAATTTTGTTTATCTTTTGTTTTTTTGCAGAATCCGATAACAACAAATGTTTTATTTTTTAGCAAATGTCTAAATGAGGAATGTATAATGGAATTATTTTGGTGGAATATCTAAATTCTAAGCTCAGTTCTGGTTTCACGACAGTAATGGCAGGTCACAGACGAGCAGCTGAAACACCGTCATTAGGCTGAAAATCTAACAATTATCTCAGTTTTTGCCATTTCTGGCTCTGACAAATGGTGTAATTTTGACAGGTTTGTAAAGATAAAACGTCTTTCAAACCCACTGGTGGGTTTCAGAAGGTTAAAGGGTTACTTTGGCTTTTTCGAATAGGGTTTGCATGAGTTATGACAGAGAGCAGTTTTGCTTTTCCAGCCCATTCTGTAGAAATAACGGCCTGAATGCACCCCGATATCATTCTACTGTAGAGGAATAAAACACTCTTTATTTCTAAAAAAACAATCGCAGTCGTGGGCAGAGCTAAGCAGCATCAATTTTCCTCAAAATAGTGACGAGTGGAATAGTTTCAGTGGAACGTTTGCATGTAGGAAGGCGAATGTGTGATTAAAATGGATCATCCACTGCGTAAACTCGCAGCTCTGTCTGACTGGACGATCCAAACATTCTGCAAAACTTGAATTTTTCAATGTAGCTGGCTGTTGATGTTTGACGTAGAATAAGAAAATGGTGGAAAGCAGAAGGAAGGTCATGAGCGGGTCCTACATCCAGTGAGTCAGACAGAAGATCAATCAATACCATTTCAATGTTAAGAAGCTGACAGGATGGAATCAAAACTACACAGTGAACCACCAAGTTATATATTAATTACCTAAATATAGGTTATATTCAGAATATTTTCCCTCACTGCATGCTCACACACACTGACCCAAGACTCAAAGCCACTCTAAGACATAATAACATCATGTGAAGAACATGAAACTGACAAAAATACATCAGACTGGAGACACACAGCTACCCAAACTAAAGTAATGATACCACATGACTACAGAAGTAGACTATAGCTAACACATATGACCATGATAATAGACACAAACCTACACATAAGTCATAACAGGGAGGGATTCTCTCTGTACCTGGGACCGACCGATTGGCGAGAGACTAAGAACAAGCCTAACCACTCATGAGTGCGAGACAAGTCTAAACCCGCCTCCATCAGTTGTTGGCCAATAAGATTGCACTGAATACCTCGTCCATTACTGGGGAGACGCCTTCAGATTAACACCTTTGTTAGCTCCAGTCCTTCGAACAGTAACGGTTCTTGATCAAACTGCTTGTTGCAGAATAAACAGCTTTAACTGAGAGAAGTTGTGTGTCTCCTGTCTCAAAAAACAAACACATTCAACAGTTTGTGGCTACCAGATAGCCCTTTATGACGGGAAATAAAGCCACCCCATCCATCTGTACCTCCTTCAAAACTATCAGACTCCTTAGAAAAAAAAACTAATGTAACTCACAGAACATGAGAGTTACTGATCTCACTGCCGTCCTGCTGGTTTGTGTGATTGTGTGACTCCAGTGTCTCACACAGACTCACTTCCACTAATCTGAGCGAAGCCTGAATCTTGTCGCAGCGAGTCCGAGCCAGGAACAGTCGCCACGTCTTTGCCTTCTCTCCTCTTTCTTCCTCTCCCACTCTCTTGTTCTCTGCCACCACAGGTGGTGAGTACATTCATTTTCACTTTTGTGGGGGTGCTGGCTGCAACGCTGTGATTTCTGACTGTGCATGTGAGAGCGGGGGAGGTGGGGGAGGTGGGGATGCAATATGGGGTGATTTCAGTGCGTGGGCTGCAGGCTGTGCATATGGCCAGGCGATGCATGCATACGTGGACATATTTTGTTCGACTACCAGCTCGAGGAGCCGGCGTTGACCTCGTGTAACCTCGTCTGCTGGAAGTTCTGTTTGGATTTTACTGAACAGTTTTTGCTAATATGTTTTGGAGGAAACACGGCTGCTGTGTGGGTTATGTTTGCGATCAATATTGTGTCCAGTCTGCTGTGGTGTTTCTGAGTACCAGGAGGGACTGCGGCGACTCAAAACCAGGACTTTAACTCCAGAGAACAACATTTACAGTCAGCTTAAGCAGCTAGTAGTGGTTATAATACAGTGGGAGTTGTAGCCAAGCAGAAACCTCCAGGGCTGAAAAATGAAGCTAACGCACAAGTGTGAAAGTGACAAAGTTGTTGGAGCAGTCCCCAAAGATGTCCAACTTTACAGCAGAAATAAAGACGTTCCCAGCCTGGTTCCAGCTAGCTAGTTTCACACAGATGAACCTGAACAACATCTTTAAATGTCAAATTCACAGATCGGATGTAGATGCTAAAACAGAGCTGCCTGTATGATGGATGTAGCGACTGTGACGCCACCTGCGACTGTTGTGAAGCCTTGAGTTACACATTTGGCCATCTTGGTTGTTTTTAAAAACCATATGTTATCAAGCTGTGGATCTAAATTACAACTTGAGAAGAGTATGCACATCGATAAAGCCTACTTTGTTGTCTCTTTTACTATAAATGGAGCGAGAATTTACAAAATAAACATCATGCTGAATTCAAAAAGTCTTGAAACAACTGACTGAGACCCTAAATTCATTAGGAAATTGTTTCCTGAGATAACAGAAGAAGAAAGAAGCGGCATCATTTTCCCATAGACTTCTATGCATTCTGAATACTTGTTGAAACCAGTTGAGTCGCCTCCTGCTGGCTGTTAGAAGGAATGCAGGTTTAAGTCACTACTGGGTCATAAACTGCAGATATTCAAAATGGTGCAGTATGTCTTTTTCTGTCTGACTTCAATCATTTGTCTCACGTTTGTGCCGTTTTGTGTTTCCTTTTTGTCCAGCTTGTGTTTTTTGTCTCGTTTTTGTCATTTTGTGTTTTGCTTTATTCATTATTTTGTGTCATGTTTTTGTCATTTTGTCTCATGTGTGTCGTTTGTCCATTTTTTTTTGTCATTTTGTAACTTTTTTACATAAGTTTTTGTCTCTAATTTTGCTTCGTGTTGTGTACATGTCTCATTTTTTTGTCGTTTTGTTTCTCGCTTTTGTCGTCTCATTTTTGTTGTTTTTTGTCTTTTTAAAAATAGAATACTATATCATTGAATTCCAGATACGTGTGACTAAATGTGTTCCTTTGTAGACACTCTCTGATCTGGAAGTTGTAATGTGGAAATGATAAACTGAGGCTGAATGTTGATGAAACTGAACTTATTTTTCTTAACAAATTTCAGGATGTTTGTACTGTTTTGTACAAAGAGAATTCCTTAAATGTGAACATTTTCAGAATTTTTTTTGCACTAAAACAAAGGAAACGTGGAGTTGTGGTTATTTATAGGTTATTATGCTCTGATTTTCACTGGAGATCAAACTGGGCTGAACTAAATGAGGTTGACACCCCTGATCTATAGTCTGCAATAATGTTTAGGTGGACGTTAATATCAGGACCTAAAGTTTGATCATCATCAGTGGTTTTAATGTTGTGGCTGATGGAGCAGAAGAGAACACAGTGCAGCCAACATATCTTCCTGTTTTCTTTGTGTTTTGGCATAAATTTGGACGTCTCACCAAAAAAAAAAAAAACTCACTCAATTCCTCACAAAAGGCACTTTCCCCCCCAGCGTCTGCTAAAAGCTGCCTGTGCTCCGGTAAAGGCCTCTAACCGCCGTGAAAGGCTCCGTCGGTAAAGTCCTGATACGAGCTGTTTTTGTTCTCTTGACAGTCGAGAGCTTTTCCTGTGAAGGAGAACCGATGCAGGTCGCTCTGCCTCTCTCCTCTCCATTTCTCTCCTCGGTCCATTTCAGCGGGGAGGCAAAGGTTTTTTACTCCCCCCTTTTACCTGACAGCCTCCTGATTTCATCTCTCTTTTATAGCACAGCGAGATGAAATGGAGAGCAGAATGATGAGCCTTTTCTCTCCTTTTCCATCTCTCTTTTCTCGCAGCGACAGCCTTTTATGTTTTCATCTTCCACTTCTGCCGCCTCCCCCTCCTCACCCCCATCTCTTTCAGCCGTTACATCCATCCACGGTGGTTTTTCTTCCTGCATATTTGCACCTCTCTGGCTCCTGTGAGCGCATCGATTGGACAGAAGCAGCGAGTAGCCCCAAGATAAACTCAAAGACAACAGATAAAAACAAGGGCCTCTCCTTTCTCTCCTCTCTCGCTGGATAACCAAGTGGTTGGGGAGAGCGGAGGGAGATTAAAGGGCAGGTTGTAGAGCGTCGGTGCTTCAGCTCCCAGAGGTCATTTGGGTCCCTTTGAAAGCATTCAGGCCTCGCTCTATCTTCTGACCTGTCCTTAAGATGAGAAGCTTTCATCAGTCTCTGCAGGACACAAGAGCCCACTCAGGATCAGCGTCTCAAATTAGAGAAGGGCTTTGTGTGTGTGTGTGTGTGTGTGTGTGTGTGTGTGTGTGTGTGTGTGTGTGTGTGTGTGTGTGCGCGCGCGCGCTAACTTTTCATATTGTTATGTATAATTCAGTGCTTTTACTGCTACAAAAGCCTTTCCCTTGATCTTTGATCACACAGAGCAATACTTGAACTGGATTTTCTAAATTTTTCGTCTGGGAGCGACTGGAGGGGGGATTTAAAAAGCTTCCCAGGTAAAAAGGAAAACATCACATGGAGGAGGCTGTCCTGTAGCATCCTAACTGTAGGCTGAATATAAAGTGTGAGAGAATTGACTGAAGGTACAAAGCTGGAATAACAGAAATCTGACAGAATAATCCAACCAGGCGTAAACTAACCGTGACGTCACCCGTTGGTTTCAACGCAGAGAAAATGAAGCCCGGATTTTGCTACTTCCTGGTCGCCGTTTTGGATTTTTTGGAGCCAGTGACGTAAAAAGCGTCATCAAACAGGCTGGACCGGAGAGCAACTAGGGGCAGGATTGGCTGAAGACTCTCTTATCCCGCCCACATTTTACCACAGAGGCTTCTGTTGCTGTCAATCAAGTATAGCCACGCCCCCTGGCTCCGCCAACTTTCACGATTTATTTAAAATTCAGTATTGATTTATTTTAAGATCGGCCACCTGATCTCTCATTTTGACCATGAAAACTAACGGGAAAAAAATCCTGAGCTGTAGAACATCAGTCTATCAAATTTTATTTTCTCCAAAAATGAATTGGGGTCTATGGAGCAAAAGCTTCTTGGAGCCAACCCTAGCGGACGGCGTGATATTGCAAGTTTTTTGACACTTCCGGGTGGGCTTCAATTCTGGAGCCAGATGCTACGTCCATCTTTATATACAGTCTATGAATCCAACGCAACAGATCTGGGATCTTTACAAGGTCCTCATGTTCAATTTTCTGTCAAATTTGAGGTTTGATGCAGCTCTGTTGTTGTTTTTCAAGCTAAATCTATAGAAAAGAAAGAGAGATTGAACTTAGCAGTGTGCAGTTTTTGCATTCAATAGCATCCTGAAATATTCTTATTTTGTGTGCGTGTCAGGGAACGCTAACAACAACAACAACAACAACAGCTAATCAGTTCATGTCATTAGTCGTGCTGACTCTAAGGATTTTCCTATAGCTGTGGGGACGCTGTCATCAAAACTAAAATGAATAAACCGGGTCTTCTGTTATTCTTTTTTGCTGCTCTGTCTAACAGTAAAACATTTGTTGTGCTTCCTTGGGGCCTGAAAGCTTTCAGATGTATAGTTAGCGATGTGTCACAGCTACAAACAAAAACACACAACAACAAACCAAAACACTGGACAGTGAGCTCGGATGATTTCTTCAAAATGCTAAACTGTTCTTTTCATTCTGAGGAGGATTTCAGAGGTGAAAGGAACAAAACAGAACAAAACCCATCCTGACTCTGGACAGTTGACTCCTGATCACCCACTCTGAGGAGGTGGAACAAACACAGAGAACACGTTCTATTTTCTGTTTTATTTGTTTGCCTTCTGAACCAGAGGCAAACATGAGATGCTGCTGACGTTACTGAAGCTCTCACACTGCGAGGTCTGTCACAGATTTATAAACGATGCATGAAGGCAGCATCGTTTCATTACTACCAACTGTTACGCTGCTGTCGTTATCATCTCATCAACAGCGGAAATATATTGTGATGACATCACATTTGTACACGCCTTTGCTGGCAAAATTAAAGATCTATAGCAAACTGCAACTAAAAACTAAACATACAGATGAGTCTTTAGTAGTTTAGCCAGTAGAATTCTGCATCATCTGCTGACAGTTTATTTTTCACGCTTTTACTGAGCAGGTCTGACTCACAGTGTGTATTATTCTTTTGAAAAGTGACATAAATGCTTTTTTTCTATTCGCACTTGACATAATAATGATAGTTAATCATATTTCAGCTAACTAGCCGTTAGCTTAGGGTTTCATTTGTCTGTTTAGTTATAACTAAACACATTCTGTATATACTGTGGAAATAAAAATGATCTATATCTGTACATCAGCTCCAGAAATGCACCATTTCCACTGATCACTCTAAACTAAGTTATTTTATGTTGTTATGTCATGTTATGTTACATTATGGTATATGTTAATTTTTCTTATTACGTAATGTTAAAGTTATGTTAGTATTTTTATATTTTTTGTTACATAACTTTTGTTTATTATTTAATATTCTATTTGTCTTGTATAAGAGGGTACTGTAAGATACCGGAGTCAGATTCCTTCTATGTGCTCACATACTTGGCAAATAAAAGTGATTCTGATTCTGATTAATGTCTGTTTTCAACTCCAAAACCTGCTGATGAGTTTTAAAAGAATGTCTTCCTACAAACAAACAAACAAACAACACCAAAATAACACCATTTATTAGAGCCACAACTTTTAAAAACTAAATAATCCTCAGATTTTTTCAACATTTCCACGGTCCTTGACATCCTGTTCCATCAGAGAACCAAATCTAAGCTCAAAGTCACGACATTTCTTTCTCTTGTCGTAAAGTATTCCACATATCTCATTTAGAAATTCACCAAAAATAAAATGTTTTCACAAAACACTGCACTCATTTTTGGCTAAACTGGGTTGAACTCACGGCTGAGAACAAATAAATGAGATTTTAAATAAATAAAATAATTAATACACTACAAGCCAAAAGTTTGAACACACCTTCTCATTCAGTGATTTTTATTTATTTTCTAAATTGCAGATTAATACTGAAGTCATCAAAACTATAAAAGAAGACAAATGGAGTTATGTTGTAAACAAAAAAGTGTTAATCTTCAGTATTGATCTAGAATATAGAAAATAATACAAATAAATAAAAAGCATTGAATGAGAAGGTGTGTCTAAACCTTTGGTCGTGTAGATACTGTATGTGACAAATAAAAAAACTCTTGAATATTGAATTTAAACATAATATAAATCAAATATTGCACAAATTGATTCCAGTTTTCGTAAAATAAATATTTTTCGTAAATGACACACGCACAGAAGATATTTCTGAGTTCCTTCTAGCTCAGATTGTTGTTCATATTGAGGTGATGGATTTTATATTTCAGTGAAAAACTACCAAGAAACTGCTCAAAAGTTAAAGTCAGCTTCAAACACGGAGAGCAAAAGCTTCATATGAAACAAAAATGTCTTCTTTGTTCAGGTACAGCTGCTGTTGTTTAGAGTCTTGATTAGTTTTTCTACAAAGATCTACTTCAATATGAGCGAAGATTTAAAAAAGAGCACAGGTGTAAGAGAAAGCAAGATGAAAAATGCATTTCATAATGCGTATCTGAAGGCCCAAAGCAGGAAATAATGACAGCCACAGCTCAGTGTCTGTCTGCTGAAGCTCAGAGATGAAGTGTGTCTGAAACTACAGCTCATTTCACATCAAGACAGTTTAGTAAAAATAATAAATCTGCTCCCATCTGCTTAAATACTGAATATTTTTGCACATTTAATCCACCTTTGTACACCCCCTGTCAAAAGTTTTAGGACACTGTCTCATTCAAATAAAGTAGAACCTGTTCTACAACTTTTGACAGGGGGTGTATTTCATCACATGGATGTGATCAGGGCAGGACTCTGATCATACATGTAAAGTTTCAGGCAGATTGGAGCATGTTCAGGGCATTTACACAGCATCTGAAATTTCATGGAGAAGGATCAAAATTCCAGAGGCCGCCACGGACACGCCCTTTGACTTTGGAAAAAGATTTTAATAACTTTGGATCATTAAGGCCTCCTGTATGTACTGGCCCAATTTGAGGTGAATTGGAGTTTCCCCCTAGGAGGAGTTCTCTCTAGAAAAAAATGAAAAATGGGCAAAATCTGACATTCAACGCAAAATACACACGTGGACAAAATTGTTGGTACCCCTCAGTTAAAGAAGGAAAAACCCACAATTCTCACTGAAATCACTTGAAACTCACAAAAGTAACAATAAATAAAAATTTATTGAAAATTAAATAATCAAAAACAGCCATTACTTTTGAATTGTTGATTAACATAATTATTTAAAAAAACAAACTAATGAAACAGGCCTGGACAAAAATGATGGTACCTCTATGAAAGATTGAAAACTATTTGACCAGAGTGACATGATTAACTCAGGTGTGTCATTTAATTGACATCACAGGTGTTTCCAAACTCATAATCAGTCAGTCTGCCTATTTAAAGGGAGACAAGTAGTCACCCTGCTGTTTGGTGAAAAGGTGTGTACCACACTGAACATGGACAACAGAAAGCGAAGGAGAGAATTGTCCCAGGACATCCGAAAAAAAATTATAGACAAACATCTTAAAGGTAAAGGCTATAAGACCATCTCTAAACAGCTTGAAGTTCCTGTGACAACAGTGGCTCATATTATTCAGAAGTTCAAGACCCACGGGACAGTAGCCAACCTCCCTGGACGTGGCCGCAAGAGGAAAATTGATGACAAGTTGAAGAGACGGATCGTTGGAATTGTATCCAAAGAGCCCAGAGCAACCTCCAAAGAAATTAAAGGTGAACTCCAAGGCCAAGGTACATCAGTGTCAGATCGCACCATTCGTCGTTGTTTGAGCCAAAGTGGACTTCATGGGAGACGACCAAGGAGGACACCACTGCTGAAAAAAACTCATAAAAAAGCCAGACTGGAATTTGCAAAAATGCATGTTGACAAGCCACAAAGCTTCTGGGAGAATGTCCTTTGGACAGATGAGACCAAACTGGAGCTTTTTGGTAAGGCACATCAACTCTATGTTCATAGACTCAAAAACCAAGCATACGAAGAAAAGAACACTGTCCCTACGGTGAAACATGGAGGAGGCTCAGTAATGTTTTGGGGCTGCTTTGCTGCATCTGGCACAGGGTGTCTTGAAAGTGTGCAAGGTACGATGAAATCTGAAGACTATCAAGGCATTCTGGAGAGAAATGTGCTGCCTAGTGTCAGAAAGCTTGGTCTCAGTCGCAGGTCATGGGTCTTCCAACAGGACAACGATCCAAAACACACAGCCAAAAACACCCAAGAATGGCTGAGAGAAAAGCGTTGGACTATTCTAAAGTGGCCTTCTATGAGCCCAGATCTGAATCCCATTGAACATATGTGGAAGGAGCTGAAACATGCCATTTGGAGAAGACACCCATCAAACCTGAGACAACTGGAGCTGTTTGCTCATGAGGAGTGGGCCAAAATACCTGTTGACAGCTGCAGAACGCTCATTGACAAATACAGAAATCATTTAATTGCAGTGATTGCCTCAAAAGGTTGTGCAACAAAATATTAAGTTATGGGTACCATCATTTTTGTCCAGCCCTATTTCATTAGTTTGTTTTTTTAAATAATTATGTTAATCAACAATTCAAAAGTGATGGCTGATTTTGATTATTTAATTTTCAATACATTTTTATTTATTGTTACTTTTGTGAGTTTCAAGTGATTTCAGTGAGAATTGTGGGTTTTTCCTTCTTTAACTGAGGGGTACCAACAATTTTGTCCACGTGTGTAGCTCACTTCCTGTTGGGTTTGGAATGTGGCTGTCACTGACTTTTTTGTTCAGCCTGATGTGCTGCATATGTGTACCAAATTTGGTAGATACACCCCCTGTCAAAGGTTGTAGGACAGGTTCTACTTTATTTGAATGAGAAAGTGTCCTAAAACTTTTGACAGGGGGTGTATATCTCTGCTCTGCTAATCACTTATAATAAAGCGATTTCACAACATTAAAACTGATATTTACTGAGCTGCTACCAACATATTTAGGAAACTCTGTGTACTTAACGTTACTCTGGGAATTATCGCAGCTCAAACTGGCTTCTGAAGAGAAAAAAAATCATCGACCATTGAGGTCTGGAGCTCACAGTTACAGTTTAAAATGTGTTTTCTTTGACAGACAGCAGAACAGACGTGAAGAAACAGCAGAGAAATGAGTTCCTGGTTTGGAACCTGTAAAAGGGAAACTGTGAAACGCTCCTCACAGCAATCGCTTTAACTGCCAAGGTGAACACGGGGGTTAACAAGCTCAGCAAAGCAAATAATTGGTACAAATAAGTCATTAACACAGTGGAAGGGCTCAGATAAAATGTGAAGGAGCACTAATTGAACATGATTATAAACTTCCTTCCTTCCTCCTCCATCACTGGGAGCAGTAATGAGGAGGTCCTCAGAGGTAATTAGGATCACAGGGCAAAAGTGCCACTTAGAGGAAACTCTGAGGGAGACTGTGGAGCACAATAAACCTCAGCAGGAACACTTTCCAGAAAGCACTGCTCCTTTCACATCATCACCAGCATATTTCTCATTCTAACACCCCATCAGGCAGCTCTGAGCTTCTGTGAGCATTAGTTAATGTGAAAACGTGCAGCTTTGCGTCACTTTCTGACCGTTCTGTTGGTTTTCCAGCTGCTCAGATTGAATGTTTGAGCCTCTGTTTTCAGAAAACACCGACTTCACAGTAGCCGCTCAACAGGAAGCACCAAAGAAGAAGTGGCATGAAGTACAGTCGGGCTGCTCAGTTATGGACAAATGATTATCAGTCGGTGATTTTAGGGCCAACAGGTTGTTGTTGCACTTTTTTCAACTCGGCTAATGTTACAATTTGCACCCAAAATGTCTCATGGATACAGAGTTTACCGATGTTCCTTAAATGCCTCATGCTACAGTAGAAGCCTCTCGTCTCCACTCAGTTACTGCAGCTCACACAGATGTTCAAGCAAAAAATCTGTTTCAAAAAAGTGACAGAAAGTGTCCTCATGTCAAGAAGTAACCAAGTGAGTCTTTCTCCATGGGATGTTTTCTATGAGTGGAGCATTTTAAAACACAGTGCTTCATGTTCATTTAACTGCAGGGTCATTTCGTATGAAATTAACCAATTTTAAGAAAACTTCCCACCTGACCCTCTCAGATTTTGCTAAGTTTTACATACATTTAGTACATTATATATGATGGGAAAATCCAAAATTTGAATGCTTTATTGTCATTAGTTTCAAAGTTATGGCCATTTGAAGTATGTAGGGGGTACCCTATTATTGCAGCCAAAATTAAGACTTGAAATTTTCGACCATTTTCAGACTTCTATAACTTCTGAACAACAAAAGATAGAGATCTGAAATTGTGTAATGGGTGGCCAAATGTAGCAGTTTAGAAGTTTGTGATGGATAAAATCGCAACTTTGTCATTCTCTGTAACATGCAATTATAAATATAAAGTAAATATTTTCACATTTCTGAGGACTATAGGTCACTGTGAAATGATTCTGAAAATTTCAGATCTCTATCTTTTGTTGTTCAGAAGTTATAGAAGTCTGAAAATGGTCGAAAATTTCAAGTCTTAATTTTGGCTGCAATTTTAGGGTACCCCCTACCTACTTCAAATGGCCATAACTTTGAAACTAACGACAATAAAGGATTCAAATTTTGGATTTTCCCATCATATATAATGTACTAAATGTATGTAAAAAAAAAAATAAAAGGGTCAGGTGGGGACCACTGGTTGAAATGATATGGAATGACCCTTGCAGGAAGTCAAATTGATATTATGATTTATATTTGAATAATAGTGCAGCCCTAAAAAAAAAAGGCTTTGCAGCACTCTGGTTTCCCAACACTAGAATTTAAATGCATTTAGAGTGACAAGAAATTAAACTCTAACTAATGCATTTATGATTATTTACAGAAAACGCCACAATAAAGAAAACAGAAAGATCAAATTTAACGTCAGGTTTCACGCTCAGTTGAATCTGCTGTGTTCAGAGAAGAACAACCTGATCTCCTTTTATACTCAGTGATCCATTCTGTTACTGGAACTGTGTCTGAGGAGGATTAAACAGTGAGAGGACTCGGTTTTAGTGAATGTTTCTGTTAAATAAGTTAAGGAGGCGACACAGGTGATACCAGTTTGTGTCCACGGAGCTTGAAAAAGACGACAACGACTCCGATCATGTGCGGAACAGAAGACGTTTGTGCGTCTTTTGGCGGTTTTCTCGCTGACATCTGAGGCTGTGACAGACAGGCAGCTGCAGCACCTCGACCCTCCATAATCACTGCAGCAGAGCCGACAGAGCGCAGTCTGTCTTTAGCGTTTACTTGGCCTCTGTGACCACTGATCTATGATCTATCAGACAAACCTCGACCTCAGCACACAGCACACACACGTACGTGGCATTCCAGACAAATAAAGCAAACACAGACTGAACACACACGAGCTTCCTGCACTCAGCGTTTCGTCCGACAGCGGTGGCGGCGGCACATTAAAGTCATTACAGCTCCGTGTTCCTGTTATTACTTGGAAACTGATAAATACAGCTTTGCTCTCAGATGTTTCGCATCCTGTAGCTCCTGCAACACATCAGCTGTTAAAACACACACAGCAGTTTTCTGAACCACAGCAAGACATAGTAGTTTATGATTCCTGGGAGATTACTGCTGTGTTTTTTGTAAATGAGCATGAAAAAAGGCCAGCTTTAAAACAAACGTTTTAACCCTCGAGACTGCAGTTATCGCGTGTTATTGTTGCTCATTTTTCACGGCAATAAAAAGTCCTGCATCTCTACGGAAACGGCACAATATCATGCGAAATATCATAAAATGGTCAAAAACAGGAAAAAATGAAGTCGATATTTTTCATTTATTTATTTTACAAAGAAATTTCTAAGTTCTCACAGCCTAGAGAAAATGTTGACTCTACATAATAAAGATATTTCACTACTTATATTTTTAATTTGTTGACATACTTGTCTAAACACTGCCTGCAGATCAGTCCAGATAAAAAGTTAGTTGTTTTTTCATCTAATCTTGTGCAAATGGTTTATCTTTTGACGTTTTGAAAAATTAAACATGTAAAAAGGAAAATGATTTTGATCAAATATCCAGAGGTATCACTAGGATTTGGTTGTTTTTCCCAAATGTTACATGTGATTAGTTCAGGAGAGTTAAAAAGCTGTGTCTCTTCAACTTATAAATGGTGTAATTTTGGTGATTTTCATTCACTATTCACCATTTTATGACCAATTTTAATCTAGATTTAGTCAAACACCATCAGAAAACTAACAATCCAGCAACTCTTTCTGTTCTTACAGTTTGGAGCTGTGACAAATTGAGTATTTTTGTCTTTTTTTTTCAAAGGACACCTGCAGGTTTAGACGGTTAAACAGAATTTTAAAGCCTGGCATGTCGGTAAAGTCCTGAACTATTCTATTATCTGGTCAAAAGTATGTGGACACCTGAACATTTGTCACTTGCTTTTACCGTTTCAGCCTCTAATAAACAGTATATTCTTGGTAATTTTTTCTAGATATTGACCTTTCAAACCCGTTTATAGAGCCAATCTTTGCTTTTTATGAATATAGATTTATTTCTATGTGCTCTATAAGCTACTGTTTGACAACCAGAGTCACAGTTCTTAATTACAAACAGACGATATATCATTAAATCTGTTGATGTTTTTGAAAAAAAAAACCTTTTAAAAAGCTCCAAAGTACAAAACAGAATTCATTATTGCCTGGCTAAGTACCGACCTGTTGAAAGAAAACAAAGGGAAAAGAGGCGGAAGGGAAGGTTGCAGGAGGTCAGAAGTGAAACGAGGCCGGAAGGCTGCAGGAGAGGAGGGGGCTTTGTGCTCCATGAACAGGTCATTTGTTTGGGTGGACCACGGTGGCCTAAGAGCCAGAGGAAAGTGAGGTGCCAAGTTAATGTGACAGGCAAATGAGTGCGAGTCTGTTCCTGGGATTTCTATGGGCTTTATGCGAAGCGAGAGGCAACAGGGGAAGCTGGCTATTCAGAGCGGACGTCAGCGTGGCAGCAGAGCGAAGGAGTTCGACTCCAACCGGCGGGAATTCAAAGACCGGACTGAATGTAATGCGGCTCTGAAAGCTGGACTTAGTCAGTGAGATTAATCAAATCATCAGCCAAGTCTGCCACTAAAGCCTCAGAGTTCTCCAAAGGATGGATGCTGTGTATCAATATATATGCTCCTAACTGAATACTTTTCATAAAACCAGTGTTAAAATAGTTACTTCTTACTTGATTTCCACATTAACAAGAAAACGGCTACATGATCCAACAGGTTGATTCTAGTGGTTAGAAAGTGGATGTGGTTCTATAAATACTACAGTAGTTGCCTGTCAAACTGAACACAAAAAAACAAAACTTTCTTTCTTTCTTTCTTTCTTTCAAGTTTATTTGAAAAAGGACAGTGTGCAGTTACATTAAAAAGACGGCTGCACCAGATCATCATGCTAATTTCCATCTGTAGTCCTTGGTCCATAAAAAACAAACATTCCTTATTTAAAACAATGCATATAAAACACATTACATTAACAAAGCAAAACAACTTTCTACTTTTTACATGATGTAGTAACTGATTATACACCCCCTGTCAAAAGTTTTAGGACACTGTCTCATTCAAATAAAGTAGACCCTGTCCTACAGCTTTTGACAGGGGGTGTATTTCATCACATGGATGTGATCAGGGCAGGACTCTGATCATACATGTAAAGTTTCAGGCAGATTGGAGCATGTTCAGGGCATTTACACAGCATTTGAAATTTCATGGTGAAGGATCAAAATTCCAGAGGTCGCCACGGACACGCCCTTTGACTTTGGAAAAAGATTTTAATAACTTTGGATCATTAAGGCCTCCTGTATGTACTGGCCCAATTTGAGGTGAATTGAAGTTTCCCCCTAGGAGGAGTTCGCTCTAGAAAAAAATGAAAAATGGGCAAAATCTGACATGCAACGCAAAATAGCTCACTTCCTGTTGGGTTTGGAATGTGGCTGTCACTGACTTTTTTGTTCAGCCTGATGTGCTGCATATGTGTACCAAATTTGGTAGATACACCCCCTGTCAAAAGTTGTAGGACAGGTTCTACTTTATTTGAATGAGAAAGTGTCCTAAAACTTTTGACTGGGCTGGAACATCATGTCAGTGCAGTCATTCCGGAGGATATCTGGAGAATTTAGAACCTCCTGCTGAGTTTGGGCACCCTTGACGTAAACCATGTAAAAACCAAAGCGCATCCAAATAACTAAGAATATTACATCTTTCTGAATGGTAAATTGCAAAGGTATGGATGATCGAGAATCACCTTGTAAAGTCAGTGGTCATCAAAAGAATCAGTCAGTGTGCTGGCAGTGCACATCGTCCACAATGACACGGATTTTAGGCTGCATATGGACAACAAAGTGTACTATGTATGCGGGTGCAGGGCTGATAAATGGACCACACTGGTGGATCTCTACATCCTACAGCTGTTCCACGCTGGTCTGCACTAAAAACACATGCAACATGTTTTACAGTGTACACCAGCTAGTAACACATTGAGGTGTGTCATTGTTTCATATCAGTGATTAGTCCAGCGATGCTATACCCAAACGCTACAGAATACAGACTGCTCTTTCAGCTCCCAAACAGCTTCTAATTTAGTATTATTTGTAGCCTCCTATTTTAGCCCAACCTGGCAAATATGAATGATTTGTGTGTTGATAAACCCTTGAACATTCAGTGTTTTTATGAGAAGCTTCATAATTGCCTCCTTTTGTTCATTTGTTCTGCTTCAAAAGCACGCTTTCTTATTTTTGTTTAATATTTTGACAAAACATGTTTTTTGGACAAAAAACAAATGAACACAGCTCTGCACACAAACCCACAGAACAGAACCAGAACCAAACTCTGTCTTCAAACAGAATACATGTCCTCAATGCAGGTTCAGAAACATCAGATGCCTGAGCTTGGATGGGCTGATAGGATTTCTTCTTTCTGTGAGGATCTGCCGTGATTTTTAGAAGATTCTCTCAGATGGAACAGAAGTTGTCTCTCCTCCATCACCTCCACCAGGTGGGGCAGACTGAGGCCTTATCCTGCCTCCAGCTCAGTGGGATGAGGGGTTCCTCTAGATATGATCTCCCCTCCATGACAGTATCAGCTGTAGGATTCCTCCTGCAGTTCTTTTATCAAGGAGGATCCACCCAGCAGAAGTCTGAGGTTCCTCCTCCACTTGGTCCTGTAATGGTGGAGGTCTCTGGCTGCTGGGGGACACTTTGTTGTTGCTGCTTTTATTCTCCGAGGTTCCTTGTCAATAGCTCTTTTGTCACTGAAAGAAAGCTTCCTAAACATATGTCTGTGTAGGTTCTCATTCATCCAGGTCATGGTATCCAAAGTTGTTTAAATCAATCCACCTCTCATCCAAGAGTCTTCTCTTGGATGAGAGGTGAAACGTCTTCAAGGAACTTTCTTAAAGTGCAGTGGATTGATTGAAACAACTTTGGGCTTCCTAAACATAGGATCCAGTAACGTGGTTTCTGCGAGGACAGTGTTAAACTCCATACTACATTGAAAACATTGAGACGTCAGCTCTCACTTGATGGGAGTCGGTTCTTCTGATTGAGTACAAAACCTCGACTCTGACAGCGGCATCTTTTGATCCACCACTAGACAGCAGTTTTAAGGTAGGTGCTGACTGCATGATGGTAAACAGTCTGTATTTATATAGAGCTTTACTATACCTGCAAGGTACCCAAAGCGCTTTACATGACACGTCACATTCACACACTGATGGCAGAAGCTGCCATGCAAGGTGCTAACCACGACCCATTAGGTTAGGTGTCTTGCTCAGGGACACCTCAACATGAGCACGACGGGCCGAGGATCGAACCAGCAACCCTTCGGTTGCAAGACGGCCACTCTACCCACTGAGCCATGATGTGACTTCTAGTGTCTAAAAACATCATATGGACGCGTTAGCAAGGAAAAAAAATGGATTTTCACCAAATATTGTCTTTGGGTAAAAACACAGGCGGTAGTTCCTGATCCTGAGCGACATCTACTACATTTGTAAAGACGTATGTGAACACTAAAACACATTACTAGTTTCTGTTCTTGTGGCTAAAAATTGCCACTGGAGACAGACACACTGGCAATTTCTAGAAGTGCAGAAGCACTCGTACCGAGCGTCTGGCCTGTTCCTCGGTCTGAGCTTCTCTCTGTCACACACTGCATATTCCCTCTCCCTCCTCCCTCGACCTGTCTCACACACCATTACCCCTGTGAGGCGAGGAGACAACCCCGGCCGGGGGGGAGGTGGGCAGAGGGGCGGCATCATGGGTAATGTCAGTAGACACATGTCAAAAGTACAGCCTGTGTCCTGAAAAAGCTGTGTGTGGTGTGACAGCGGTCCGCCCGCCGCTGGCCCTGCACCTCCACCTCCTCCTCCTCCTCCTCCACCCTCGACTCAGTGCAGCCGACACAAAAGCTTCCTGTGTCGGCCCGGAGGGAGAAAGAGAGCAAGAGGAGAGGCAGCAGGGAGGGTCATCAGCACTACTCCGCCAGGATAAATGCTTTTCCTCTCGCAGTCTCACCTCACTGCACAGCTATTGTCCCCAGGAAGAGTGAAAAAAAGGCTTTTTGTGCGTCTGTGTCACAGAAAAAAGCAGCACAGTTGTGTATGTGTGTCCGAGGACAGCAATGACAGCGGTTGTGTGTGTGTGTGTGTGGGGGGGTACTTTTCCACTCAACACACAAAAATCACTTTACAAACCTCTCAAACCTCTTTTCAGTGAGACACACATCATCCATCTCAAATCATCCCATTTTTAGACTAATTTCTGCTCCTCCAGCTCTGATTTACCTGAAATTTTCGCCGCATAAAATACGGACATTTATAAAGATATTTGTGAAATGTTAGCATGATATACGAAATATGTTCCGAGGTTTAAAAATAAATAACCAGTAAATATGTTGACCCACTTTCGGCACTTTTTTTGCACATTGCCGTTTGATTGACAATAATTCAGGAACTGATAAAGATAAAAGCCTGACATTTTCACAATTATTTCTTTTCCTGTCAATGATTCATTTCGTTGTATTTTGAGAAGCATTAAAACAACAAAACAAAACAAAAAAACCCTCTGGATTTCTTGGATGTAGCTATCTACCAGTCCCTGCATTTTTGTGGGACTAAATGGGATTTTTTTCCCCATTTTTGTGATCAAGTATTTAATAGTAAAACTGTTACAACCCTGGCTCGTAAAATGGGTAAGGGAAGCAACGTAAGAGCCAGATGGTTTTGGCTTTAAAGATTTTTATTACAAAGAAATGAAAATGAGGTACAAAAGAAAAGAAAAACGGAGAACACTAGTCGCGACGTAAAAACAAACACAAACGGGAACAAAAAGAGACTCTAAACTAGAGCTATCGATTAACAGAAAAAGCCTAAATGTACCCGAAAAACCTAAACACAGCGTGTGTAAACAACGACAACGAAAAAGACTAGTGCCTCCACAATGACAGAACGACCGGATGGCTAACAAAGTTTCTACAATGATGAGGCACATAAGCAAGGCTGGAATACAGCGACAAGCCGTCTATCCTCAGGCACTCCGGCTTCTTATGCTGAACCAGGGCCGCACCGGATTGGCTGACGAGGGCACAGCAGCTGATCCCAATCACCCAGCACAGGTGGAGCGGATTGACAGCAGCCTGGGAAAATAGACAGCCACACACACACGTACACACAAGCACTCACGCACACACAAGCACAGGGGAGGAGCCAGAATACAGCTATGGCCGTAACAAAAACTAATTCTGTACGTTATATTTTGTATTAAGGTGACATACGGCGATGTATGGATCAGAAATTATCTCTAGCTGACTTCTACATTGTGAGTTTTTTTGTGTGTGCTCAAAGGTGGCTACAGATCTTTGATATATTTAAACTAACTAAACATCACAGATTACTTCATCTATTTGTCCAAAATTGCTCACTCTGAATGAATGACATGATGAGAAAAAGCTGTGAAAATGTTCAGGATTTTATCTTTAGTAGTTACTGAGATATTCATCAAAACATCGCCTCAAATTTCATAAAAATGTGCTGAAAGTGGGTCAGGTATCTGTGAAAGTATTTGAGCTAAAACTTCACACATAGCATTTTAAGGGTAGGTTATGATAAAAAAAAAAAAAGAAGTTTCAGACAAATCAGTCAAGCAGAAGGTTCCTGATGATTTGAGATGAAATAACCCAAGACAACAGCCTTTCCTGGACGGGCCTCGATGATTCACACATCGCTACATGTCCAGAAGTTTGTGGACACATGGATGTTGGTCGTGTTTCTCCAACAACCTCCTCCTTTCTGGTTTCTGGCGTTTCACAGCTTTTGGATGCTGGCTGCAGGGATTTGCTCCCATTCAGCCAGAAGAGCATAGCTGAGGTTGGGCACCGATGTGAGGCCTGGCTCTCTGTCCACGATCCACTTCATCCCAAATGTGTGATGTGGCCGAGCTCAGGGCTCCTCCAGGCCGCTCCAGCTCCTCCACACCCAGCTCTGAAAGCATGTCTTTGTTTGGCCGCGGAGGTTTATTCCTGACCTTGGAGACGCACAGAGCTGGGGGTCAGAATCATCCACCAGCAGTAAATGTACAACTGGAGAAGGATGAAGGAAGACATCACATGTGACGCAGAAAGCAGCCGACGTCCAGCAGAGACACGGTTACGATCTTTGCCTGCATACACTCGGTAAGTGGACTTTGGGTTGAGAGGACAGACCACAGACGTCTCTTTACAGACCTGCTTTTGTGGACTTCAGCGCTGACATGCTGAGCCTGGAAGGGGTATTCCCCAAAGCTGGAACCACACCATTGTCTTAAATACACACTCAGTGTTATGGCATCCTGTAGACGGAACGTTTTAATGATTTTGGTTCCATCTCCTCAGACCTGATTCATTCTAGCTGTAAAGCACTTAACATGAAGTACTGTTTGGATTGAGGGCTGTGAACGTGTGTTGGTGCACGTATACACACAGACCAATTACAGACCTGTAGGGTTAAACAAGGACAACAAGCAATGCGTGCTGTGCTGCAGTGTCCATACATTTAAAAAGACAAAAATGTTCTAATTTACAGCCAACCACAGTTAATGCTGATTTCAGTGGAAAAACTATACAAATACAGGATATTTTGGAAAGTCTAGTTTTAATATAAAACAGTAAATGTCATATTCTACTGTAGTGATGCAGTAAAATACAACAAAAAACGAACAATAACAGCTGTAAACTTCACATTCTACAGCTGAATTTAACAATACATTAAACAATAATTACTTGTTTAAATGAACAAATTCTGATGCTAAAACTGCATAAATTACTTACGTTAATACTGCTGTTTTCTTGCTGTAGACCTGCTGTACTTACACGCTGTCAGATTTTTAACCTGCAACCATTTTTCACTCAGAAATCCATCAGTTGCACTTTAAGCAGCCGTTAAAAGCTTTTTTTTTTTTCTCCTTTTGGTTTTCTCAACAATGCAACCTTGTCCTCTGAAAAAGTCTTCACGTTAACATTTAGACAACACCAGACCCTGAAAGAGCTTTAATGCGCAGCCTAACGACAGCACATTACAGCGAGATGGAAACATCAGTGTTTAAACCCTCGGCCCAGAATCACCTTGACCTCTATTAATCTGCCGGGACCAAACAAAAAACTGCTCCGTGTTTTGATGGAGTGTAGATGCACTTAAGTAACCCTTCATATTTTCCTTTCAGCCACTCCACGGCGAGATTACAGAAGACAGAGTGCATTATAAGGAGCCACAGGTAATTGCCCTCATTTCTGCTGCAGACAAAAGCCAATGTTCTGACTGCTCTTATGTAAACGGTTGAGTGTCACTCAAGGAGTCTTCAAGGCTGCACAAAATTGTATGGCTCTTTTTTTTTTTTTTTCCACGACAGCTAGCAATCTGAGGATATTATGAGTTTTCTCCATTGAAGAAAAAAGCCTATATTGGCAGATCGCTGCTATTTTTATACACAACTGTGGTAGAAGAGAAAAAAAAAAACATTCTTCTTGTCGCTCTAAGATGACTAAAGTGATGATTTCTGGCTTCATTCTGGAAATCAGTTCTTCAATCTGCTGCACAGGACGACAATAACCGCTTCAGAGTCATTCTGTTACAAGAACAGGAACGGGGGAAAAGCTGCATTTTATTTCTATTCACTCACGTCGCCACAAGCATTAAGAAAACAAGCCGAAAACGCTGCTTTAGATGGAAAATGTTCTGAAAAGTAAACACTGTGTTCAGGTTGATGTGTCTCAGTGTGAGTCAGAACATGTTGGCGTGATTTTAATGTTTTTACTGAGCTAAGACTGGACCACAAAATGAGATTACTGGGTTAGCAGGTATGTTGAGCTTAAAGGTGGTTCTTTAATGCTGCTCAGCTGACCAGGTCCAGAGGAGGGTCTGAGCCTAGTTTAGGGTTTAAATCAGCTGGAAGAAGTGTCTCGCTTTCACCAATTCTTCACTTGATGGTATTCTTACAGAATCTTAGCAGAGGGGATTCGTCATATCTGCAAACCTGTTGAGCTGTTGCATTCATGATGGCACTAAAAGAAGCTGTACAGTCACAGAAAACACGAACAACAATGTCCTTATGACCATGTTCAACCAACAACCTACACTGTGTTAGGGGAATAAGCTGTTCCTCTACAATCAAAAATATTTTAATTAACCGTATTAACTGTCTGAAATTGTCCACGCATGTTAAGACAGAATAAAAAATAAGTTATCAAGACAATTTGACGAGGTTTCCTCAACTTAAACTTAGTTTTAATTCAACAAATGCAGAAATTGGTGTTGAAATCAACAGCAACTTAATGAAAACACCAAAATTATTATGGACCAATTTTATAGGCTGATCTAAATCAGAAAATCTGACGTTTTTATTTTTCAGCCGAACATTTACTGAAGCGGTGGAGCAGGTATTGGAGTGCAGCACAAACTGCATGTGTTGCTATGGAAACCTACATGCAATATGTTGGCGGTGCAGAAATATGGTTTGTAAGCTGTGATTTACACTGCTGGTGTTGCAGCTACTTAAACACAGATTAGAGAATATTCAGTTCATAAATGTACTTTAATTGGGGACAAAACCCAACGTGGTTCCCGTGTATCCTTTATTATGGGATACTTCTTGAGAATCAGGTTTAATGAAAGTTCAAGTTTCAGAGCTCAAATGTGCAGCGTGCAGAGTAGAAAAGAAATATATCAACTTACATAATTAGCAGTTTTCTACCAGCATTATTCTGTTGCATCGTTTTCAGGAGCAACGCTTTTTGCCATAAAATGCTTTCATGTTCTTAAAGCTCTCTATTAGAGCAGCAGAGCAAAGAGAGGCCAGTTTAATCCTGCATCTTTGACCTCTCTGTCCCTGTTTGAGCTGTAAATGCAGTTCAGTTAACATTTGGTTCAGCACAAATCAATACAAAGGTGCAGAACTCAGACCACTGGATGATCTCCACTGCTGGTACATTAGAGAAAAAATAATCTTTCTGTTTAGATTTTTTTTGTAAATTTTTCTTTTCAGTGTAAATATTTCTTAACTTTGGTGATTCTAGCTAGAATGTTATTGACACTTTAATGTTTCAGGACAGTATTAATCCACATTTAATCTAAATGCTGACTCAGTCCATTGTAGCTGTGAAAAGAAATTTCGCTTAAAACCTGGAAAAATACAGATGAAGTTAGAAGTTAAAATAAGTTGATTTGTTGAGGTTTTGGTTCAGGCTTCCTGTTCAACTGAACTTTAGTAAAATAACTATAAGCAATAGCAGCACCCAGGCATTAACCCTCGCGTGGTCCTGCGGGTCAAAATCGTCCCGTCTTAAAGTCTGAAATGTGAAAAAAAATTCACAGTGAAACTTCTGATGTCCACATTTCCAACATTTTTGGGAAATTTTTGAACACTTTTTTTTTCGTGGAAAAAAATGAAATGTTACAAATGTTTCCTAAAAACATTTGCAAAACAATTTTGATGTGAATGTTCTTAAAGAATATATTAGAAGTTTCACTGATATGTATGTCATCACTATAGATATTTTTAGGATTTTTTTTGAAAGATTTTACTCATTTTTGAAAATATTTCCAAGAATTTTCTTGCCATATTTGGGGATTTGGGGAAACTTTTAAGGAATTATTGGAATTTTTTTCCGGAAGGTTTTTGTAAATTTTCAGAAATTTGGGGATTTTTTTTTTTGCTGATTTTTTTTGTTTGTTTTTTTTTCCAGACATGAAAACAATATTTTTTGGTGCCCATGTGGACACCAATGAGGACAACAGGAGGGTTAAATGTTCCTGTTGCCTCAAGAAGACGGCCCATGATTGTTCTGTTTGGTGCAGATGGAGACTCAAATGACACTTAAACGCTCCATTTTTATTGGACGATGTACAGAATCTAACGAAGAAAACCTGCATTAACAAAGAAAGTTGAGAACCGCTGTGCTATCTATTATTTCTGACTGGGTTTCTCGATTTCTTTTTTGTCAGATTACACAAATAAAGCCTGCACATGTCAAACATGCTTCAAAGTGTTAAATATAAATCTAATATCACACCAAAGTCACCACAGATTGTATTGTGCCTGTGCTTGGAAGACGTAACCCATTTAGAGAACATAGAAGGCATTAACTGGTGATTTGGGTCCCAATGAATGGGTTGCCATGACACACACACACACACACACACACACACACACACACACACACACACACACACACACACACACACACACACACACACACACACACACACACACACACACACACACACTAATCCTTCATTGAACTGTAACTAAGCGTCACTCTCACCACAAACCCTTCTTCCTGCCACGCTAAACACCAGTTCAGTTCACCATCTGCTCCAGAAGAATCTGATCTTGTCAAAAGAAATAATTAAATCACACAACGCTAAAAACAGAAAAGACAATCAAAGGCTCCAAAAGCTAACCGAGGACGAGAAGCCCAAACATCGGCCCATTACTCATCCCCTGAGCCCTAAAATGTGACGTCCATTATAGCCCAGCGACCACTGGGGTAGAACCAATCCTAACCCAGTTACTATTTGCATATGAAAGGCTTTAGCCTTGGAATATAGCATCCAGAGAGGTGGCTCTGGCTCTGATTTCAAGGGATATTTAGCCCCCTATTCAGCCGTCAACAAAGAGCAGGCATTCAGACAGGCGAGGAGGGAGGCAGTGCTTGCTGAGCCGTCACAGAGCTCATTTGTTCTCTTCTGTTTACTTTAGCCTCCCCCTTCTTTTCTCTCTCTCTCCCCCCTCCAGAGGCTTCGAGCCCGGCCGGTTGGGCGACTGGGAACCCTCCTTCCACCGCTCCGTCCCAGTGGGAGAGATAAACAGCCATTTAAATTGTACTTTTTGATTTGCATGCGTTTATCGGTCAATCAGCACCGCCGGCGCTCCTCGTCAAACTGTCAGCAAACTAAATTATTTATTTACTCTGACTCCGTCTTCATGATTTGTGTAGCAGCGTGAATTATGTGCGTCTACCTCAGGGAAAGAATGTGTGTGAGTGTTTCTGATAGTGGAAAAACCTGATGAGCTGAGAGGAATCTTAATCCGACTCCTGCCACCGCCCACCTACAGCCTCCTGCGCTTGTCTGGGAGGAGGAGCGGAGTTTGTAATTATACAGGTGGATTAAAGGGGGGGAGCGGAGGCCAAACGGACCGGCTTTGGCGTCTCGGAGAAGCCGGGGAGGTCGAGTTGCGCCGCACGTCCCTCAGGTATTAAAACAAGGTGCTGCTAGACGGAGGAGTGGAGGGAATAAAGCGGTCGGCTCCAGATTAGCTGAGTGTAGCGTAGCGTGGTGGGAGATGAAGAAGTGAAGAGAGGGAGGAGGGCAGGTGATACCGCCAAGACAACAGTCCCATTCTGAAACGTATACAGGCGGCTGTTGTAGAGGAAAACCCAAGCAGAGGGCAGCTATAAAGAGACGGGTATCAGAGCAAAGCACTTTTTAAGCTAGCCAGCGAATATATGGAGCAGTTAGATTGTAGTATTTACTGTAGTAATACTTCTACTACTACAAAATGTTAAAGTAGGAGTGATCTCTGCAGCATTTGTGTCGTGAAACTATCAGACAAACTCAGCTTCATAGTAAAAGTCCCTCAAAATGCTAAATCGTAGATGCTACACCTTTTATTTTGGCCTCATTCTTATTTGAAGTCATCATGTTTAAACAACTTGTTAAATAAGTCAAACTCAATCTGTTTCAGACATTGATAGCTGATAAGAGTACATTTTCTTGTATCGTCAGTCGGTTACAAACACAAAAACCTGCAGACAGACACCTCAAAAACTCATGTTGTGTTTTGAGAATTTTCTATTGAAACCCTCTCAGCACACTTTTCCGTAAGTCACTCTGCCCAAACATGTGAAAGCAGCGACTTCTATCTGAAGAAAAACAACAAAGAGCAGTAAATCAGAATCCTGCCAGCTGCTGCACAGATTCTGTAAAATGTTTAGTGAGTGACGCCTCGATGGAACCGTTCACAAGGTCTTCTGTCGCCACAGTTTTTAATGAACACTTTTAGACGTGCTGGAGATCCTTGGCACCTTTCGAGCTGTTAATCACGTTTGAAAATGGCTTTTTACGGCTTTTACTTTAGTTGCTGTTGTCTGTGAACGTCTGCGCTGTTTGTTGTTGGTATGAGTTGAATTGGTGGCAAATGAGTTTCACCAGCGAGGACCAGATAAATCTGTCTAATCTAATATAAACTACACCAACATAAGTGAGACGACAACCTCTTCAGTGTTCAACAGCTGACATAAGCAGCTGAAAAAACAAGAAGCAGATTAATTAACAGCATTTAGACTTGTGAAAATCTCATAAAAAAGAAATGAAGTGCCTGCTTGGAAAGTGAAGTATTTGTGGTGACAGCAGCGGTTCTAGAGTGGCTGATTCTTATTGGTTTTGTGATACATACAGTATATTTCTTGATGTAAACATTCAGCGAAACCTAGGCAGAGTATGTTGTTCTTTATTGGAGGCTTCTGTAAATTTACACCAATTAATTACGCTCTCTAAGCAGCTAAGACGATCATTTGTTTCTCTTCTTAGCCGCCACCAAAAACACCAGCGAGCAGAAAAACAAAGTCAGATCGGATTTCTTTGGGTTTAGCTTTCCATTTGTCTCATCGTTATTCACATTTTAAATTAACTGAAAGCGCAGTAACAGTATTACCGCTTGTGAAAAGTGTGAATTAAAACCCATCAGACCTGCTGAAATCATTTTCATGCATGGCTGAGCGCAGAGGAGGTGAACAGAGATTCATATCTCACTGAAGGTTTGAGGAAGACGAGGCCGCTGCTTAGTCAGAAATCACAATTAAATGCTGTCGACCCGACAGAACTAAATGATACATGGGCCAACTTTCTCAAAATGATGGATTAGACTTTAAGCATATTTTATCCCTCAATTAACACGGCTTCAGTTTATTACAGTCGATGTCACTCAGTGGAGCTGTGGTGATGGTGAGCAGATATGGTTTGTTTGTTTTTGACCTCTATGCTGCATTTACAGAGAAAATAAACTGAAAATCCAAGTGTACAGTGATGTAATCTTGGTTTTCATTTTTTAAAAATGTACCACGATACGACTGCAGTTCAAGACAAAACAAAAATATTCCTTTAACAATTAAGTGCTTCATCCTGGAGATATTTCTGGAGAAAAATCCAGAAAGCTGCTGGGACAGACGTTGGTTTCTCCTCAAAACATGAAAAAATTAATCAAAAAAAGTTTGTGCTACTACATTTTAATAGCCTAGCCGCGCTAGACAACCGACGGCAACAAATTTAATTCTCTGCCAGGGTGGGTCTAGTTACCCTCCATAAGGCTCGAGGTTGGATGCTCCTAAAACTGGCCGGACCAATCACCATGAAGTGTAGAGTCAGAAGGCGGGCGTAAGGAAGTGACGACAGAGGCGGAACGATTCTGACAGAAACAACCGGAAACAACTAGCCTAGCCGCGCTAGACAACCCACGGCAACGAATTTAATTCTCTGCCGGGGTCGACAACAAAAACGACAACAGTCGTTGAGCTCCATTAGCACCAACTCTGAATAATCTTTCTGTTAACATGTCTGTAATATACTTGAGCTTCACCCATTGACTGTATAAATAAGCCTTCACCGAACTACCACATCCTCTGATTTCCGGCGCTCTAGGAGCCTATTCGTTGCACTGATTGGTTGTATACCTACCCAATTGCTGCAGAGTGATTTGAAAGACAACCTTTTAGCCCGCCTCCCTCCCTGTCGAGCGTGCCTCGACCCTTGCGTCTTCAGAGCATGGGTCTAGCACAGCTAGGCTAATATTTTAGCATTATGGTGTACATATTTGAACAATTAGCAAAGTTATGTGAAGTTTCTGGTGAAGCTGGTGGCATTAAAAGCTGATCAGAAAATATTTTTAGTGTTTCCCTCTACAGTTTGTTACATATTTGGGTCAATCTATAATTGAGGGACTTTCGACGTCCATGGGATATATCTGCATACATTTTTATTTAAAGTAAAATCATGTTTTTATGTTCATTATGATCATGTCTTTATAAATTCCAGAATCAGTTATGAAGGAAACAATCAATTATTAATAAAAAATGACTGGATGTCATTAAAATGTCAAATAAATAACTGTCCACATTTAATACCAACCACCTTCTAATGAGGTAAACAAAAATAAAATGAGCTGATTCAGAAATAGTTTGGATTGTGTTCTTTTTATTAAGCTGAGATAATCATGACAGATATTTCTTTTTTGGCAATATATCATATTTTATATGGAAAATAACAAATTAAATTCCTTTCCACTAAGTTCCCCGTCCCAAAAACTCCTTTGCAGGAAGTGTGTTAATTCCAGATCACATGACCTGCTCCACATGATGTCATTTCCTCCTGAAGAAAAGACTGGAAGACTCCAAGGCTTTCTGAGTTATTTAATATAAAGTAGTCAACAGGTTTACTACAATATCTTTAGAAATAACTTTCAATTTCAATTATATTCAATTGCATATATAATATTTAGAAGAATCTTTCTGTAAAATGTTTGGCTAAAGGTGACCTATAAACAACAAAAATGTCAACTATGATACAAAAAGCTCCACATTTACATATCGACCCATTCCGACTCCTATTTTTCCATGAAAATCATCCCAGAGCTGTAGGTGACCTCGAGCACACCAGCTCTCCTACAGCTCTGCTCAACCAGCGTAAAAATACTGCATTCTACACAATAGCCAAGTGTGTAATTGAGCCGTACATGTTCAAACTGGAAACCAACTCTGAAGAAGAATGATGACACAAGTTTGCTTTCTTAAATTGGCTGCGTATGAAACCTGGAAGTCTGATTCCATGTTTCTGAGACAACATATCTACAATTAAAAAGCAATAAAAGTCAAAATTTTGATACGAGCAGGTCTCTATTACTGTCCATTGACTCTTGAATTTGGGAAGGCATGATTATCGCTGACAGATTCCAACTTTCATTTGATTTTATGCTCACAAAACATTTCTAAAATCAGTCACATCAGCTGGGACATCACTGTTATTCTTCTTCCTTTAGACTAAAATGTTGAGGCTTGTTGCAACTTTAGCCAAACCCAAACAAATCATCCCAGAGAACATGTCTTATACCTCTTGACAACAGATATAGTGGCTTAGTCAGGCACACAACATGCACAAAAGTTGGGATCTATGGAGAGTTCATCATTCTCTAGATTAGTTTGGTTTCCTAGAAAGAACAACAGCTCTGAGAAACAGGCACTGTCCAAGGTGCTGAATGAGCTCCTTCTGCTGGAGGAACGTCTTCAACAAGGACAGCATTTTGTGTAAGAAGGACACACATAAGATTGTGCTTCGTTAATGGCTGAAAATGGCTTAAATCAATCCAAAAAAGCTCCTAAAGAAAGTCGTCCTCAGCACACAGATCCACACTTTACTGACAAACAAGTAATGCGAGTCCTCGTGAAACATGGAAAACTGTGTATTTCTTATTATCTGTAACTGATGGCAGCAAAATATAAACAGTTTCCGGAGATAAGGATAAAAAGGTCCAGAGTTATATTCTAAACATAAATGAGGCCGTAAAAGTGACTCATTTTCACTACTTTCTTCCCAACAGGGATCTGACGGTACAGGTTCTCGCCTCCTAACTTTCAATCCTCTCATATCTACAGTTGGAATAGTTCTACTTTTGTGTCCCTTTTCCTTCATACTGTTATTCATTTATAAGTGATTCATAGCTTGGACACCTTTATCCCACTTATTCAAACTGAGAGCAAACAAGTGCAAACCTCGTAGCAAAGTGTGGACGGTTTGTAGTCAAGCCTCTTGTCTCTGTGGCTCAATCTCTTTATCCGTGGCCTGAGCTGGCCCTGGCCCAGAGCCCATTCCCAGGCTGTGTGTGCGTATCTTTATCCTCCCAGCAGGGAGTAATCTGGGGGTAAAAGGCTCACTACTGTTTTTACATAAACAAAGACTTTGGGATGAAACAGAGAGAGGGCCACGGCCAAATCCTGGAGCCTGGCTGTCGGCCACCGCTCCACGCTGCTTTCACCTTGTGGACGCCACGCTGGTCCTGGTAATTAAGCAGCACAGACAGGCACCGTGATTAAACTAAGTGACACCAGAGGCCGAGGTGGGGCCGCCACACAGAGTCCCGGTCAGAGCCATCGCTGGACTCTTTCCACTGGATCACACTCTAATTGTGACTGCAGGGCTTCAGTCATTTATATTAGTTAGGTGAAGTTTCAGTAATTAAAAGCATGGTACTGTCGAGCTGCATTAGGTTTACCTGATTAATCAATAACTCTGTATGTACTATAGCATAGTAGTATAGTATTTTACTGTATTTATGTAGGGTTTAATCCCTAATATGTGAATTATTTAGGTAAAATCACACCTTAAAAACCCTAGAGTCTTAACTGCAACATTTAGTCTTGCTAAATAACAGCACTATGAAACTGTCAGACAAACTCAGCACCAATTTCAAAGTAAAAGTCCTCCAAAATGCTAAATCATAGTTGATTTACCTTTTATTTTGGCCTTATTCTTATTTCATTTATCTTGTTTAAATAGCTTGTTAAATAAGTCAAGATCAATCTGTTTTAGACATTAAAGGTACGCGGAAAATGTGCTCTTATCAGCTATCAGTCAGTTAAAAACACAAAAACCTGCAGACAAACGCTTCAATAACTCATCGTACATGTTGCTCTGTTTGTACTATAGCCTAGTAGTATAGTATTTTATGGCAGTTATGTAGGGTTTAATCCCTAATATGTAAACTATTTAGGTAAAATCAGACCTTAAATAAGTCTACAGAGTCTTAACTGCAACATTTAGTCTTGCTAGGTTACTTCATAACAGCGTTTCTAATCCTTTTGCTCTATTAGCTGTGTTATGTAAAAACGTGTCCTTATTTTACTTAACCATTATACTTTGTTTCTGTTGCATGTTTCCCACTTTCATTTATTTGTTTTTGTCCATTTTGACAGTTTTACTGTAAAGCACTTCGAAATTTTGTTTTCGAAAGGCGGTGTTGAATAAAGTTATTATTGGGGTTCGAATAGCAGATTAAATAAACAGAACTGGACACTTAGTTATTTACGCTGTAATTCATAATCACATTTAGGGTAGTTTAGCTGTACATGTTAGTCATAATAAAAACATAACTAAAAGTGAAAAAAATACAACTAAAGACAGAATATTTGTTATAATATAGCAGCTACTAATACATAAACTTCACAGAGAGCTGATATGAATATAAATAATAAATGGGCTGCGTTTATATAACTTTGTTCAACATGACAGTGATGAAGGCAGCCTGAACTCTGAGAATAATTTGGTCATGGGGTACTGAATGGACAAGAAAAGTGACAATCATTCCAGCAAATGTGCCAACATTTGTTTATAGTCAAGCAATAAATCCCTCTAGTGGTCATCAAAACAACTAAAACAGCCTGAGCTGACTCTGGTGTCACGTTAATCCAGGATTAATACCTCAAATATACAGCATAAAACAGATTAAAGTGGATCTCTGTGCAATATGACTTTAATGCCAAATGTTTCAAAGTTAAAAAGTAGAATAGTTCCTCTCATCATCATTAAAAAACAAATTCTTTTGAAAAACTGTATTGAATATGCAGGCCCCACGAAGAGAGGACTGTAGAAACTTTAAATGAATCTGTGATCACTGAAACAAAGCCTGTGATTTTCAGTTCTGAACACCAGAATTTTCTCTGTTTTGAACCAATGGGGTGTTTCTATCTGAAGAGACCAAAATAAATTTGTTCAGCTGAGATGGATTCCAGCAAATCTGTTATCAATCTGGCCAGGACGACTACAGTGAATGGATCGTCCCAACAGTGAAGCATGGAGGTGGGAGCGTGATGATATGGAGCAGCGTGAGTGCAAAAGCTGCTGGAGGAAAACATTTATAGATGAAGGTCTGTGGATAAACTAAAAACACTGGCTGACAAAATAATTCCCAGACTGCAGAAACTTGGCAGAAAAGGAATATTCCAGCCTGATAATGATCCAAAGCACGCTGCCAAAAATCACACAAGAGTTTCTAAAGAAGAGAAAAAGTGAAAACTGCGACCTGGACCAGTATGCTGCTTGACAAGAAAACAATAGGACACCTTTGGGGTGTTTTAAAGTAACGCCAGAGCAACACAATCGCTCCAAGAGCAGTTCGAAATATCACCTCTAAAGAAAGGCAGAATATCTCTCCAGAAATCTGGTATCCACCGAGCTGAGATAACTGACAATAAGGAGGTAACGTACTGACTTCCTACTGTGCTTCCTGTATTTTTAATTCAGCAAATCTAAACTTAATTTGTATTTTCACATAAGAGCAAATACTCTGCTGTTCAACTGCGAGGTGTTACAGTCCAGCATCATTTGACATTTAAGTGTTATTGTACAGCGGTGAGTTGTTCACTCCTGTTGTATAACGTATGTTAAAGTTCCTCCACTGCAGTGATGGATTATGGCTCCAAAGGTCACTGGTTTAAATATAAGCATTTAAATCTCTCGTGTGTTTTGGCCTTTGCCTGCAGAAACATTTCTTTGCTGTAATCTCATGGGGAAATAATGCATTGCTATTAATGTTTAATACTGTATTTGGAAAACAAAAACAGCAGCTCAACTCTCTCCCACTGCTGATAAACAATGATGCAGAACAGAATATGCATCAGTCAAAAACAAATCCTCCCTGTGTGATTTCTGTTTTCTGTTCCTTCAGGGAAAATACATCCATAGCAGCTCGTTGACAGAAAGATGCATGAGAATAATTATGAAAAGAAAATACCCAAACATCCAAATCCACACACTAATCATGAGGTAAAAAGTAGAGTTTTACTCCCTGATGTTTGCCAGATCTTTAAAGTTCCTCTTTCAAAGTAGACATTCACTGTTTACTGTGATACTGATGATAGATTCAGAGACTTTTGTCTGGTTAAAAGGAAAACACTGGAATCCAGTGCAGCCAAACTGATCAGTGCAGCCTGTGCAGCTACAGCAGGTGGTGGTTGGGTCAATCTAGAATTGATGGGCTGTTGAAGTTCATGGGATATATTTGCATAAAATTTACATAAAAACAAAAATAATGTGTTTTTTATGTTCATTATGATCATGTCTTTATAAATTCCAGAATTATTTATTATGGAAACAATCACTTATTAATAAAAAATGACTGGATATCTTTAAAATGCCAACTAAATAACAGTCCCAATTTGATAACAACCACCTTCTAATGAGCTAAACAATAATGAAATGAGCTGATTCAGAAATAGTTTGCATTGTGTTCTTTTTATGAAGTTGAGATAATCATGACATATATTTCTTTTTTTTGGCAATATATCACATTTTATATGGAAAATAACAAATTAAATCTCTTTCCACTAAGTTCCCCGTTCCAAAAACTCCTCTCCAGGAAGTGTTTTAATTCCAGATCACATGACCTGCTCCACATGATGTCATTTCCTCCTGAAGAAAAGAGGTGGCCAGACTCCAAGGCTTTTGTAAAACTGGAGCTTTTGTCAACAGGTTTACTACAATATCTTTAGAAATAACTTTTAATTTCAATTTAACTCAGTTGTATATGTAATATTAAGAAGAATCTTTCTGTAAAATGTTATGTGGTGTTTGGTTGTAGGCGGCCATGTTGATTTTAGGCCTGAAAACAGCAAAAATGTCAACTATGATACAAAAAGTCCCACAATTATATACTGACCCAGTTTAGTGCCTTGCCAAAGGGCTCCTCAGTGGTGGTAATGATTTAAGCTGCCAGATGGGAGGTTGAACCAGAAATCTTTGAGACACAACTCAGTAATTACTTTACTTTCAAACTAACAGGGGTTTCTGCATATTTCTACACTTGCTTTGCCTCAAATTTTAATTTCTACAATCTACTGTTTCCAGTCACTGTAGAAAATGTTTTAGTCTTTTGTGATTTCATGATAGTTTGCTTTTGTCAACACTGTTTGTGGAGCCTTGAAACAACAGATGCAGCTGTCTAAATTCACAAACAGCAACATTTCAGGATGTGAGCGCTGTGACAGCATGTTGTTAATATAAAGGATGAACTGAGACGCTCTTCGCTGGAATTGTGTGTACAGAGCTGGATGTGTTTCTTCAAGCTGCTTCTGTAAGTCTGAGGTGTTTACTGCTTTCCAACATTAACCCATGGTCAATAAAAATGTGGCTTTTTTGAGTAGAATTCAGAAAAAGTCACTGTTTCATGTCAAAGTGGTAACAATTTGTACAAAATAAAGTCACTTACATAAAATATAAACATAAAATCAGTGACTGTGACAGTATTTACTCATTTTAAATCAGTATTTAATACATGCACCTTCCTCTACAAGCCTGTGTGGATGGATCTCTATCAGCCTAAACATCTGGGCTGCGGTTTTACTCCATTCTTCTTTGCAAAACTGCTCAAGCTCTGTTAGGTTGCACAGGGATTGTGAACACAACCACAAATTCTAAATTCGATTGAGGTCTGGGCTCTGACTCGTCCACTCTAGAACATTCACTTTGTTGTCTCTAAACTCTTTCTGTTTATCTTTGGCTGTATGCTTCAGGAAAACAAATCTGTGCCAAGGTTGCAGTTCTCTTGCAGAGTGCATCAGTTTATCCTCCTGTGTTTCCTTGTACTTTGCTGCATTCATTTTACCCTCTGCCTTTACAAGCATCCCCACATCATGATACTGCCACCACCATGCTTCACAGTGGGGATGATCTGTAGTTTTTATTGTCTGCCAAACGTAACGTCTAGTCTGGTCACCAAAAAACTAATGACCTTTTAGAGTCTCCCACATGTCTAGTTGAGATTTAACATTAGTTTTTTATCAACAGAGGCTTTCTCTTTGTCTTCCATCTGCTGAAGCTCCTTCAGAGGGATAATAGATGTCTTGGTGGCCTCCCTCAGTAGACTCTTTCACTTCTTTGTTTCGGTTTTCATTTTGAAATGAAAGTCATGTAAACTGAACAATGTTTTATAAGACAATATCATAGGCACTGATCATCAACCTCAACATCTATAAACACAACATTTGAGGTAATATTTTGCACAAGTTACGCAAATTTGTTGCTCGCCTGCAGCGGCTAACACCATTTTGGACAAATAATAATCTCTACAAGGCTACCTATGGCAGCATCAGTATGGTTGGCAGCTTAGAAAATACACCACCCTTCAAAGGTTTGGGGTCACCTGGGCAACTCCATGTTTTCCATGAAAACTCCCACTTTTATCCATGTGCTAACATAACTGCACAAGGGTTTTCTAACATCAATGAGCCTTTCAGCACCATTAGCTAACACAATGTAGCATCAGAACACAGGAGTGATGGTTGCTGGAAATGTTCCTCTGTCCCCTATGGAGATATTCCATTAAAAATCAGCCGTTTACAGCTACAACAGTCATTTACCACATTAACTATGTCTACACTGGATTTATCATTCATTTAATGTGATCTTCACTGAAAAAAACTGCTTTTCTTTCAAAAATAAGGACATTTCTAAGTGACCCCACACTTTTAACGGTAGTGTAAGCACAGTCAGATTTAAGATGTTTGATTTCTTTTGGGGCATTCTTACCATTTTATACCTCATCTCCATGTTTTATGTCAAGCCACGTGAGTATTAAATCCATTTACTACAATTATCTACTGAAAAATGCACTAATTTATACACTGTTGTACACTTTAATTATAATTAAGATACTGTGATAAAAATCTGTGCTGCTTTTCTTCCCCATCAATTAGTAAAACTCAAATTTGAATGAAATATGAGGTCAAGATACCGTCTTAAATAAGCCTTTAACGTGTACAAACATCTTACATCTGTTAAAAAAAATCATTGCTATGCATACACTTCTGTAAAGTAGTCCATAACATGTGCTGTGTACATAACATACAGTATTGTGCCTCTGAGAGCTGCACACACATCATATATGAACAAACATACAAACGCATGCACAGAGCCGTCTGTTAGCGCAGCTCTGCCAGCTAGCTCCCACTGAGGAAACTGTATATCTGTATTACAGGCTTCTGTGGAAACCATGGAAACCAAAGAGGAAAAATAGAACCAATAACAGAAATGGCTGATACGAATGACTGCTAGTGGGGGTATTGTGTGGTCTGTATCCACGGTGAGAGACACTACAGTCGTCAGTGTGCTTTCAAAGCCTGGGGTTCCCACTGTTTGCTCATGTCTGTGTTTGTGCGTGTGTGTGTGTGTGTGTGTGTGTGTGTGAGCATGTAGCTGTGAAATGTTTATTTGCAATACTCCCCGTCTGTTCCTGTAACAGTGTCAGCTATATCCCGCTGCATTTAGTGGCCGTTTATGTGAAAATCTACTGGCAGCCATCTGTCATCTGCTATCTATGCAAATAGAAGGCCAGCAGCACCTTTTTCATTTTGCATTCAAAGCACTTTGTTTGCATTTGGCCCGTCGGTGATCAAACAAGCATGACGTCATAACCGAACATCCCGATACGACAGGGGGTCAGCAGAACAACAATGGCCTTCAATTAAACTGCACACACACACACAAACACACACACACACACTCTAACATCAATGGATGAAGATAAGCATGTGGGGACTTCCTCTTATAGAAACAGATACTGAAAAACTGCAACAGATAATTCAGCAGACATGTCTGAGCACGCTGCTGACAGTGACTGTTTTACCTGTTACAACTGTCAGTGTTAAAGGTGAAGATGGAAATGATGTTTGGAAACCGGGCTGCACAGTGGATTAGTGGTTAGCACTTTCGCCTTGCAGCACGAAGATCCCCGGTTCAAATCCCGGCTTGGGCCTGGGATCTTTCTGCATGGAGTTTGCATGTTCTCCCTGTGCATGCGTGGGTTTTCTCCGGGTACTCCAGCTTCCTCCCACAGTCCAAAAACATGCTGAGGTTAATTGGTTACTCTAAATTGCCCGTAGGTGTGAATGTGAGTGTGATTGTGTGTCTGTATATGTAGCCCTGTGACAGACTGGTGACCTGTCCAGGGTGTCCCCTGCCTTCAGTCAGCTGGGATAGACTCCAGCACCCCCCATGACCCTAGTGAGGATAAAGCGGTGTATAGAGAATGGATGGATGTTTGGAAACCTCAGATAGCTCAGAGTCCTGCAGATACTCGCTTTGGTTACAGTTTATGGTCATTATATACAAATACGTCAAATGCAGTGAATTCCAGAACAACAGATCTGAACTGTTTACGTTGTTTTTGGTCACGATGACACTGCAGTTTGTGGTTTAACTCTGCTGGACGGCCTCATTTTGAAGGCTGTAACTTAAATGACAGAGCCTGGAGAGCGAGAAGAGCATCAGAAGAAGCAGCAGATAATGTGGAGATGAAGATGGAGGAGTTGTCCGGTGCTCATACTGTGGGCAGCGGGGTGTGGTGTGAATGTTTTCATAGACACACTGATGAGAAGATAAGCTGCGATACGAACTCTATCTTTATAACACACGTTTATTTTCCTGACAGCAGGAGACAGGAGAGTAAAAACAGGGAAGGAGTTTGACTAGTTCTGAATGGAATATTTATCGGTCTGTTTGTTGCTTTTAACTGGTGGAAGTCAACCTGTTCATTACCGATTCAATCTTTTTTTGTTCAAGTTCGGCTCAAACTGTGATCAGAAGCTGCGTATGTTATTTATTTATGCTTTTCTTGGCATTTAGACCAAACATAACAATTGGGCTAATTCTCACAGAAAAGAAACAGGTATTTGCACCACAAATCGTCACTTTCACTGCTTTGATTTATTTTCGCCTGAACTTAAGAAAAAACAAACTCGCCTGGTTGCACCTGTTTTATGTTCACACCGACTTGTCTGTACACAAACCAAGCCTGTGAATCACGATGATGGATTGGCGACTGTCAAACCACACAGACTCACATTTTCTAGTATGCAATAAGTTAGTTAAATAAACAGGCAGGTAGGCTGAGCAGTGTCTTGTGATGTCTTGTGTGTTTTCTAATGCCAAAAAGAGCTTATGAAGAATGACATCAGTGGTTAAGATCAAAAACTAAGACAGCAACTGTGCACTGTACATTACATGGAAATAATTACAAGCTTTGTTTCTTTTACAGCTGTTAATTTGAAGCAAACTTATGAACTGCCACAAAAAATGTCAAAAATGAATAATAAACTCGGCAGCACACTGAAATCGCAGCTAAGTTACATAGGGTTGAAATAAACAAGAATTAAAAGCTGCGAGCTGGAAACAAATGCAGCTGTAAGACAACCCAAAAAAAAAAAGAAACAAACTAACTTTAAAAATCTACAATAGAAAATGTAGGGAAGCTCTCGGTAACTGTTTTCTGTTAGGATACTTGTAATCATTCTTTCATGTCAGCTGGTATTTGTTATGTTTCAAGTTATCTGGAGGCAAAGACAACAAAAGAAGTGAAAACAACGGATCAGTCGTGTAAGTTAAACGTTTGGATGACAGAACTCATTTGGAAACCGCATTAACTCCTTCACTGAACTTTTTCTAATGCAATTCTTCAAAGGTGCAACCACTTTATGAATGAAGAGCTGCTGGGTCAGTCTATGGCTGTGTCGAAATGTCATACTAACGTACTACAGACTACATTCTCAATGAGTATATACTGTATACTACGTACTATAAGTATGATTAGAATGCCGACCGTTCACACTGTAGTATACTACTACGTTTCCCATAATGCATTTCAAACCCCGAGGACAAAACCGGAAAGTACGGCTATCAAATATGAATGAATGCCGGCTTCAGGTCGATTTTACGCTAAAAACAGTCGCATAATAATGTGGCAATTTCAAGCCGGCACTCCTCATGCAGTTATTAGCCAGATTATGCGAATCGTTTCAAATTGTAGCTGCAGGCTACTTGGAGGTAGCTGCTACTTGTTCTGTATGCAAAACGAGCTGCTGCAACTAGCTGCTAGCATTCAGTAGCACGTTGTGAGGCGTCTGACAAATTTAAAACGTTGGTCAGAAAACGCCATTTCTCAAATCTGTGGGGTGATTAGGATGACTACTTAACCACATAAAATAAAATAAAAATCGCCCCAGTCCTGCCATAATATCCCGCGCAGGCTTCCATTTCGGTGGATAGCTCGCAAAGCATTATGGGGCGGTTGAGTATGACTAGTGTGGGTCACCGCGCATACTTAAAAATTTTCCGGATATAGTATACATCCGGGTATTTCTCGCGTACTCAGTCTTTTCATACTATCTAATGTAACGCACTACATACTTATTTTGACGTCACACTTAGTATAGTAGTACGTTAGTATGCCATTTCGGACCACAGCCTATAATTGAGGGACTTTTGATGGCATAATCTTGCATACATTTCATTAAAAAAAAATAAAATAATAATGTTCATTATGAATCATGTCTTTACAGATTCCATAATCAATTATTATGGAAACAATCACTTAATTAAAAAAAATGACTGAATTCACTAAATGTCAACTAAATAATCGTCCAAATTTAATAAGAAACATTTCCAGATCACGTTACCAAAGCAGCTTACAATAATTCACACCTTCTATAACAGACAGTCTCTAATCAGCAGACTGATTTCTGAACAGTTCAACTCTTGAATTCATGCAAAACAAACAGACCTACTGTCTCATGATCATGTGGTTGGTGTGTTTTCATACCTTGAGTCTAGTTTCTTGGTCAACATCAGAGTCTGACTGAAAGCGTCGACAGCAGCCAAAACAAGCCAAACCCAGTGGAAAAAAAAACACTCATCTGAGCCACACCAAAGCAAACAGCAGCACTCGGCTGTTGTAAATGAAACCGGGCACTTGACTGACAAAGAGGGAACGCTTCGCTCCGCTTATTTTGTATTTCTCTGGGGTTCGGCTCAGGTTATGACTGACTTAGTTCTCAAGATGACAACGACATCCCAGAACCACTTCCCTCAAAGCCACAATAACACCGACTCGTCTCACATCCCATCGTTTAAATATACAGGAAAGATCACATTCATTTGACTTTCATTTATCAAACCGTATTACTCCAGACTTGGGTCAGAAATCACACTTTTCCACTAATTCCCTTTTGGCATTTTCAAAAATCCCCCTTTCCTCTTTTTCTTTTTTCCCTCGCTGATCTTGTTAAATTAAGGATGATGGCTCAGGGAAAGGAAGGAGAATAAAACTCAACTGTCACTCAGCTTCTACCTCTTTGCAGCTCAGAGGGTTTGTGTGACTCTGAGGGCATAAATGCACAAATCTGATGAAAAGTTAATGGATAGAAATGGCCAAATAGTGACCCGACATCCCGTCAACAAAGGCCAGATTTGGGACTCGGAGGACGCGACACTGTGCAGCTGAAGTAAATCCTCTCAGCAGCTAATCGCTAACAGACACACTGCACATCCACAGGACGCTAACAAGAACAAAGAGGACAGGATCTAGTTAGCCGGCTCTGCATGGCACATTCACAGTCCAGACACCGGACAAAGAATACCCAACTATTTGCAGAGAACAGTCTGTCTCAGTCCGTTTTTCTGCTTTTTTTTTGTTACTCCTCAGTGTTTTTTTCAATCTCCTGCCGACTTCCTCTTGTCTACAAAGTGAGAGACGGAGTGATCATCCAGGGATTACTTCCCTCTCCACAGAGCGCCAAAAATACCTCCTTTGGCTTGCAGTCACTCTCTTTCACTCTTTTGTATGCTGCATCATTCATACGACTGTGACGCTGTCGGGGAAAATCTCACATCTCCGAGTTTGCAGCGGCAGAACAGAGCAGCTTAATTTTTTTTTAGCTTCACACAAAACATTATGGGGTTTATCCAGAGGGGGGTTAAATGATTGTGTAGCAGGAAAATTACAGTTTTTTTCTTCTAACCATTGGATGACCGTGGGTGGTATCACTGAACTGAAGTGATAAAATTAAATCTTTGAGGACTGGAGTGACGACATGCTAACGGTACAACAGATAAGCCACAAAGTCATCTGATTCATCGAGTGTCCTGACGTTCCTTCAAACACAAAGATCAGATAGCAGATTAATTTGCACTCCTCGGTTGTGCACCATAAAGATTTTGCTTTTTTTTTTCCCCTTAAGAATTATATGGAAATACGTCTTATTAAATGTTTTTCAGCCAAGGCTGTCAGAAAATCTGTTTTCATTTTCTCCAATTAGTCTACTGTCAGGTCTCCCTTCCCCTCCGGCTATCACTTTCACTTTTCTCTTTTAAGTGATCATGAAATAGCCTACCTCTGGCATGATGGGCTGTAAACCAACGCTCTGCCGACACGAGACCAGCTTCTCTCTCTTGTGTTGGAGCATGGCAGGAAGTTGCTTGAAGTAGCTCTCTGGTTTCCCAAACATCCCGTATTCCCTACTGCACTCCTTCTAGTAGAGGGCCTCAGAGGGAAGATGAGCTCCTCATAGTAGAGGAGTGCAGTGTTATGCACATTAACTCTGGACAGATTTTCACCATGTTGAATGAATCTCCAAACAACTTTTCACTCTTTAGCTATGCTGTACTTCTTATTCCTGTCTCTCTAATTTGTTGTTCATAGTTCACTACTTTACTCCTACGTTAACATCCAAACACCGCCTGCAGTTCAACCAGAAAGTCCCTGAATTTATGTCACAACTGGGATTTATTTAAAGAACCTGCTGGGTACCAAAATGTCTGAAATTGTATTTGTGATAGACCTGTAGCCACTACAGTCGATACAGAACTGAATTTTACGTGGACTCTGTTTCTTTAATTATATTAACCCTCTAAGCTGCAGTCAATTCCAGCCATTTTCAGTACAAAAAAATCGCTAATATTCTATTTGTAAATAAAATATGACGAGAAATACGGGGAATATTGGACGCGCATCGCGAGGTGCATTTCCTTGAAAACGACCGATTCGTGGATTATATACCGACTTCAAGACATGTTTTGGACAAAATAGTTTACTGGCTTGTGTCGTCTGGATGTAAAAGGTTGGATTATGGCCGTTTTTTGTGGAATATTTTCATCTGTGTGTAATAATGAACCCGGAAATGTGAGTGTGTACGTTGAAGCCGTGTATAGAGAACGGATGGATGGATATTCGTTGTTTGTCGGACAAATGTGTTTTTCTCACCCGCTGTGGTAATCACATCTGAAAGTGGTTTATACCGGCGGATTCATGAGAATCTAAGCTTTCCATCGGCGTATAGTGTTTGTATAATCGCGTTTGCAGTTTCAGACATTTAGCAAATTGCTTATGCAGATCTCAAAGTGTACCGCGGGCGGGACACTGAAGCGCAACGGGTTAAGTCGTGTCTTTATCTCGAGCTTGTTGTATTTGGGGCGGCTGGTTTGTTCTTTGCAGGGACTGGACTTTTGTAAATGTGCTCACTGTAACATAATGCAGTGAAACAACAGTGTGACTCCTCTGAAAACCTCTGTGTGTGTGTTGGTGTGTAAATATCTGCTGCCAGCTCCAGAACACAGAGGTATCATGCAGATATTAGAGGGATCACAGCGATCACTCCGGCCTCAAACACTCCAACAGCAGCTCTTAAAAAGCTGATTCTCCAAATGTGCATATTCCACTCCTCATCAGGAAAGACATGAGAAGATTTGGCTGGCATCAAGCCCTAATCTGGGGGTAAAATAATCTGTCTCAGAATGTAATAATTCACATGGTATGTCTTTTGATTTGGATTAGCGGCCTGCAATCCTCTTAGCTCAGTAGCTCAGCAGAACTTCTCAGTGACAAGTTCACGAGTCCACACAGCTCGCATAGACTCCCTGTCTTGGCCATTAACTCTCACAGCTTATGGCTAATCTGCTTATATCTGGCTCTGACACTTTTACATACATCTTGGAGTGTTAACGTAAACACAACGACACCTTCAGAGTGCATGAAGAGGGTCAGTGTTGCGTTGTTTCTGTGAGTTCTTAGAGATCTGCACCGATTCTCACTGCATAAATGAGTAAAACATCTCAGCTCAAACTCCAAATTTAATTTTTCTTGTGTCGCCGTTTTAAAAGTTGTCGCAGGGATCAGTGACACTCAGGATTACTAGCATGTGGGAAACACTTTACACTTTAATACCCGAGAATCAGAGCCCAGTGGAGGCTGAGTCCGTACTTAATGCAGGTTTGTACTTAGAGGGGAGTGAACTCCATTTGGAAAAACAAAGTCTGTCACAGCTCTCGCCCGCTGCCATCGTTAAACACGATCCGGAGCTATCAAATAACTCGCACTGAGACAGGAGGAGGGGGGAGAAAAAAATAACCCTGAATCATTTAAATCCACGACTCAATATTCTTTATCTTTATCCTTTAAGGTTCTTTATAATTTAATAAACAGGATTAAAGTCATTGGGTAGAACAGAGCTGAGCGAGGCTCGTTCCACATTTTCTGTTTTAGCCTGCACTCCGCATACTGAGTCTTATTAAGCCCTCGCAAGATTACAGGCCCTTAATCTCTGGGAACACATGTTGTGAAGAATAAAAGCAATTTTATTTGGGAAACCAGAGTCCAAGTTTAGCAGGAAATGAGCTTTCTCCATAATCTCATCTTTTTGCTTTTTTTTTTCCTCCTCTCAGTAAATGAAAAGTCCCCTGTTACAGAACGGAGCTCTGCCTCTCCGAGTGTGTTGAGGAATTAACTGTGTATTGTGTCCAATATGAATCTGTATTCTCTGACTCACACGCACACACACACACGCACGCACACGCACACACGCACACACGCACACACACACACACACACACACACACACACACACACACACACACACACACACACACACACACACACACACACACACACACACACACACACACACACACACACACACACACACACACACACACACACACACACACGAGTTCATAAACACCGCAGCAGTAGGCCGGGTTTTTACCCACCGAGACAGCTTTGATTTCTGAGGAATGTAAATCCACCTGTTTCTGAACAGACGGGGTTTTCAGATGAATGTATTTATTGTCACCGTTCTCCCCCCACCCTCCCTCCTCCCCCATTCACCCCTCTTTCTCCCCCGTCCTCCCCTGTAAATGCTATGCAGATTGCTGGCCCGTGCTTACTGCACTTTGCAGAGAAAGCTTCATAAAGATGACGATAAGCTAAAGCTCTAAATCCCAGACTTAGCTTTCTTATCGAGAGCTGCAGGAGCGAATGGAGCGCTTTAATAGAAGACGTGCGCTCCTGCTGCAGTGTGTGAGTGTGTGTGTGTCGTCTGGGTTGTAAATGCAAATGCATTAAGACTCACACCAGCACAATTTCATAAGCGCTGCATAGGCCTTGTTAAGCTTAAACCATTTTAAAAAGAATTAAGACACTCAGCTCTAATAAATGTGATTGAGGATGCACTGTCATCCCGCTGCCAGTGGTGGTATTCCACAAAAAGAAAATCCATCACACAGAGATTAAGATTTGACTTGTTTATCGTATATGATTTCCAGCTAAGCGGTCCTCTATCCTGTGTAATGTCCTGACCCAACTGTCATCCCACTTTTTCCAGCTGCGCTCCACATGAAGGAGGCTTGAAGACGATTGGACTCCCCCCTGACAGATTACAGCTTCCACCTCGCACAGATTCTCACCATGAAAACAACTGCAGTGGATGTTTGCTCCACCGCTTGAAATGACCGAGTGATTTTGAGAATAGTGGTCGTCATCTCGCAGATCGTTGCTGAAATAGCCGTGTGGGTTCTTTTGAAAGACAAACTGTTTTGTCTTTTGACTTTTTTTTGAGTCGTGTTAAAAATGGGTAAGAAACAAACACATGCAAGTTTCTTCATGCCTTTGCTGCCTCTCTTGGTGGTAAACTAGAATAGGAGAGAAGTGAGACCTTTCTGTCACAAAGGTGTCAAATAGAGTTTTTTACTCATGGGTTTGCTGTCTACAGTTGGAAAACACTGGGAAAATACTATATTTGGGAGTAAATAGAAGGAAATGCAACCTCTGCAGGAAACACATAATAAATGAACCAATGTAGCTTCAAATGCTAATGCACTGCTGTGTTTTAGTTCATGAACATGTCTCTGGTAACGACTGTATGAACACAGTTGCAAGGCCTATATCAGTAAATTTCTGCTTTCCCCCTTCACCTCTCTGTATAGGCGATGTGAAGTTTTACTTGAAGGTTTTCTTGGTCTTCCACATCTTGTCATGACGTCCACAGCTGTGTCAGACAGTGGAAATACCACGCTGAAAACATCTTTTTATAGCCTTTGGCTGCTTTACAGGCATCAATTAGCTCCATTCTGAGATCCTCCGTCGGTCACTTAGTGGAGTCTGTGGTTGCCGAGTGTTACCACAAGGTCTGAGGAGTCAGAGAATTTATCAACTCTGGAAATGTCATCAGCTGACAGTTATAATGACAATTCGTGACCTTTCTCAATGGGTCCTGAGAAGCCAATTAAGTGCGAATGAGTCAGAGATTTCTGAGTGTTCTGCAAACTTTTGCTCATGACATGATCAGTGTTTATTATTTAACGTTTTCTAATAGAAGCTAGCGCGGCATTAACATTTAACCCTTAAAAAGCCGGGACCGAGTATCCTCATTCACGCTTGCTCGTACACACAGCCGAAACCGAACATTCTCGGCTCAACACTTGTGACTTATTTATGATTGCTAATCAACATAAAATATGCACACACCCGTATGTTTAAGTCGACCAATGGTAAGATATAAACATTGGCCCCAAATTTGCTTGTTTCGAACGATAAAGCCGTATGAGCCGTTATAACGAAGCTGCAAGTATGAAGCTCTTATCGGGGCCGCGTACTGTAATAACACGGCCGAAATTCAAAATGGCGAACGTCTACGACAATGCGACCTCGCAAGACTTGATCGATATTTTTATGGATTAGGTGGTTTTAGTATATGTTTAGTATATGTACTTCTCCAGAAACATGGCCTTGTAAGGGTTAAAGCAAGGTTCGTTCTCTTTGCTGCAGCGGTTTTATTTTCAAAAGTTAGAATTCTATTTTGCTAGTTTAAACAAAAGTTTCAATTAAAACTGTCTGCTCTAGTGAAGAATGTGTTATTTTTGTACTAAACTCATTACAAATACACGACCAACATGGAATTGTGTTCTGAAATAATTCAAAATCTGACTCAACAACACAGAATAAGCAAAAAACTACCAATTTTCAGATACGGTCTTGAGCTCAGCTAGCGTCAGGTCCCATAATTCTCTTTGTGATTGTTACTGCCAGACTGCATTTAGCACATCGAGTGCATCAAAAAGATTCCCTGTTTAATCTGAGCCAAACAAACTGCTCACACAGATTTACATTAAGCTGAAGGAGGGAACAGCTGTGCATGGCTGGATGTCTGCATTCATCCAGTGTGACTGCATACATCAGAGTATTTTTAAAGAATACCGTGCAACGTTCTCGCTATATCTGACATGGAAAGAGATTAACAGGATTCCTAACATGTGAATTGATGAAAATACTATTCAGAAAAGCTTTACATAGCTGCATTCTTCTAGATGTAAACAAAAAAAACATCAATGTCAGACACTAAAATAATAAAATCACATTTTTACACTTTTTAAATGCAAATGTTCTAATTATTACTGTTGAAATGTGGACATTTGTAAAGATGTTCAGCCTTAAATACAGAAATTACAAGCAAGAAACCGTGAAAAATCATCTGATGTTCAATTTTCCTGTCATTTTTGAATCAATCATGTGACTCTTTCAATGGAAAGGAAAGAGAAACAACCAAGCTAAGCTAAGAAGCTGAACATTTCATCAAAGTCACCAGAGTCTACATGCCCCAATACTTAAAAAAAAGCCCAACTTAAACAGTTTGAACCAGATTCTGGAGACATCAGTGACTTTGATGTTGAACTTTTGGGTTGAACTGCAGGCAGTGTTCACACGCAGCAGAGAGGAGGCATGTGTGGAAACAAATTCAAACTGGGAATCGTAAGTTACTTGTAGAATTTAGAGCCACCATTTCCTCCAGTTTTGACACCTGGAGACAACTGTAAGAGTGAATGAAAGAAATTAAACTTTTTTTATGATTCATGGTAATATAACGGTGTCATTCTGCAAAGGACACATCTTTAAGTTCTCTCTTCGTTGTCTCCATAGTGGTGCAGGACTTAAAACTGCAGTAAAAATGACTACCTCTTACCTCTTAGGTAATTGATTTTTATTTGTTTTTTAATTGTTCTTTGTGTATATGTTGTGTTTTTTATTTTATTTTATTTTTTTATGTACTGTTTTTTTGCTCTTATCTGGACCACTGTGTCTGTAATAAAGTTTATTGTTATTATTATTAAACCAGGGATGTGCAATATTGGCTTTTTTATGCCGATACTGTCCAACTTTCAATTTCCGATTCCGATATATGTGGGCTATTTATCTAATTTTTCCCCAGTGCATTTTTTTCTATTTTTGTAAAGCCCGTCTTGAAAGAAAATCAACTGATTTTTGGTATTATAATTTTGGTATACAGCATAAAATACATTTTTGAGTTCTCTGTCCTTCGAGCCATGTTTGAGCTGTTTCCATACAGACTTCTTACTGTGGTGGAAAAATGAGCCCACAGTTGTTAAAAATGTGACAGGAGCCGAACACGCCCAGAGACTTCCTGGAGTTCGGAGGTTAATGGAGCTTCTGTATCTTCCTCTCGGAAAAGGTTTCCAATAGGTCAGACTGTTGCCTGAACACGACCAGAAAGTGGCTCTGACAGCTCCAGGTTAGCGCTTGGCACTCGTAGGTCTCTTATCCTGGCAGCATCTCAGGGGTCGAAGCTTGTTGCGCTGCCAGCCGGCCAGTTAGGGAGGCAGCCAGACAGCACTGATGTCCGCCGCCCTGCTATCAGCGCTGGCGTACAGGCCGCCTCCACCTGGGCTGCTGACGCCTGTCCTGTGCACTCAGGTGCACGCACATCAGCATAATGAACTCCAAGGTAGACTTTACCACTTCACTGGCTCCTTACAAGACAAAATGCCAAAACAAATCTTGTCATAATTAGGCATAATCCAGCTCATTACCGTCTGCTTAATTATCCTATTAATAACACTTCCTAGGAGAGCTTGTTTGCGGCAGCAGCAGTGCGCTCGGGCAAATGTTTGTTCCTAAATGAGCAAACACAGAGAAGACAACAGCACTGTTCAAACACGGGAGGCTTTGGCAATAGGAAAAAAAAACTGGGCGAGGATTAATAGCATAGCATGGAGCTTATCTTCCCTCTGAGGCCCTGCTGCTCCACCAGGGCTTTACAGTGCAGGTAACAGGCCAGTATGGGTGCTTATTGATATGGATTTCGTATGTCTGTTAACTGATTATTACTTTATTCCTTACTAAATTCCAAATATAGTTTAAATTCACGTCACCGTACCCTCCCTACAAAGCAAGCAGGCTGGATCCAATTTGCCATTTTGTGTCAGTGAATCAATAATATCGCTCTTTTTGTACGAGGAGCCTCTTTTAATCTCATAATGACGACTGTAGAGCAGAGATTTGCAGACACTGTGCACTGTGGAGTGATTTCAGGTCACCGACTTTATGTTTTCTCAGAGGCGCTGAGGCGTCTCTCACGCAGTTATTTTTTTCAGATTGAATGGGTTAATAGCTTTTTTTCCAATTGTTCTTTTCAGCTCAGATAAACAAATGCTTGTGAGAGCAAATAAGAAGTATAATGATACCATTAAGACGGCATTATGCTCGGTTTGCTCTGTTTCTGCACTTGGCTACATGCTTAAATTATTTGGGTTTTCGTTCCTTTCTTTATTTCAGCCTGCAGTTTGATTGGTGAAGTATCTAAAGCGAGTTATTTTTATGGAGACTTTGGTCACAAATGTTGAACAATTCCTTCAGAGAGCCAGTTCCTCAGGACAGGATTCGGCAGTCTTCCTTCACCTTAAGGAAGAAGGACACTTGTTTCAGGACACCAAGGTTCAGATTTTGGACAGAGAGGACAGATGGTTTGAGAGAGGAGTGAAAGAAGCCATCCATGTCAAAGTAGAGAAGCCATCTCTGAACGGGGGGGGTGGTCTGCGACATCATCTTTCACCAATTTACAATCAGGTCCTTTCAAAACTCCCCAAAAGAACGACTCAGCAGACTCATGCTAATGACCACCATTAGCACACGAGGGCTCAGTGACATCTGTGCATTTCAACGACCCCCACTGATACTCACAACGACCATCGTTGAGTAGTCAGATGAGTTTGGTCGTTGGAATAACAGCCCTGGACACACCTCACAGAGGTTTAAAAGCTGAGGCAACACCAACCACCACCAGAACTGAAGAAGCCTCTTGGATGAGAGGTGAAACGTCTTCAAGGAACTTTCTTAAAGTCCAGTGGATTGATTTAAACTACTTTGGATAACCATGACCTGGATGAATGAGAACCTACACAGACAGTTCATTCAGCTACACTCAGGTCCAAACCGACTTTGAAAGGCAGCTTCTTTAATGGTGGATTTCTTTCATACATTTATTGCACGGATTCGAGATATACGACAGAATCTGTGGGGTCAAATAGAAAATGAAGAGAACTGTAGAGCGCTATGATCAACGTGATCTTTACGTGTGTGAGCAAACTTTTGTTCACGACTGTAAATAAGCATCAGAGTCTTTTACTGAGATTTTAAAACAGCACAGACGTCTCTCCATCCTGTTCCTCTAATTGTTCTTTCCTGCTGAACTGTGTGCAGACTTTGCTGAAGCTGTGTCAACAGGGCAAAGACACACAGCGAGGTGAGAAAGTCTGCCAACTGCTGCAGGCAGATGCCCGCTGAGGCAATCCTGTTGGCTCGGATTGATATGTCGGTGTCATCTCTGAAAGTCTTCTGTGTAGAGACTTTACACAGGCAGCCTGTTAACACACACAATCCAGGGCTGTGCACATAGACTGAAGAGCAAAAGAATCTCTCAATCTGCTTCTACTTATCACTCCCTCTACCGTACACAGACGCACAAGAAGCTTTTCTTATTGCGCTCTTTCTCTAACTCCATCCTCGGGCTAACGTCTCCTCCCTGGTGTGTGAAGCTATCGTTTGGCCTCTGGGAGCAGAAGGTGGAGACGAATCCCTGGCACAACAAACCGTTCTGCCTCTGTGTACACAAACACTTTCCTCATCAATATTTAAACACACTTTCCTCACACCTCAAACCTGTCCTTACCCCAGCACTTCTACGTACAAAAAGCAGCTAAAGAAGAAAGTTAAACTGCTAAAAACTTCCTTCGGTGCTATCATGTTTGCCAGCCGGGGAAGCTTCTATCGTTCAAAAAGCCGATCCGGAATCTGTAAGAGATCATCTGTAATATAATGTAGCATGTTTATGCTTTTGATGCAAACTGGATGGGAAAGCACGACAGGATGCTGTGTTTGGGAAGCCTGTTTTATCTTTTTCCTCTGATCTTTCGAGGAAGAGAGGAAAAGAGGAATAGACAGACAAACGGAGAGAAGAAAGATGACTGCCAGTGGATAGAGGAATGAGAGACTGGGTGAAAGGAGTGACAGCAGCGCCACATCAGAGGAATAAAGGGAATGTGTTATCAAGGAAAAATGGATCAGTGAATTCACTTCATGCAAAAAACAGCAAACAGCAGTCACACTGAAATACTATTATGGGGAGAAAAGTGAATAATTGATGCCTTCTTCCCCTTTTGTCACACTGATTCAGGTCCCCCCCCGTGCCTGCACCAGATGGATTTACAAGTGGTTTAGAAGTGTATTAATGATTTATATGTGAGCTTGAGAGCTTGCTTACAAAAAGTAATCCACTTGTATCGAGCGCCGCAGATTCTACAGGTTCTCACGGCTGATGAAGTGCGAGAACGAGACGGATGAAACGAAAGAATCGCTGAGGATAAATATTATTGTAGAGCCGGTTAAGAGAAATCAGAAGCCAGTTTCAATGAGTTTGCTAAATGGAAGCTCAGATTTGCAGCCTGAATTGATTTTTCTGTCCAGTAATCAAAACATAAACAATTTGTAAAAAGCTATCTGTAAATGCTGTGCTGTCACTGTTTGATACCTACATGTGAACACCGCTTGCATAAAGCTTACGGTCCAAACATCACACATGAATGCTTCAGGATTGTCAGAATGTTGATTATTTTGGGTTCTTTTACAGCTTCTGGCTCTGATAAATGCTGATATTTTTAGCATTTTGTTGTAAAATAGCCAAAATAGCACGCTTTTCAAACTGGCTGGCAGGTCTCGGGGCTTAGCGGGTTAAAATCACCTCAGCTATTCAAACAACTTTGGTCTTAAACCAGTTTGTTGTACATGAACCATAAACCAACATCAATACAAACACATGAAGCAAGCATGTTAGGAGATTAACAATTATGAATCAGCTCAGACTAGATCTACGGCTGGACTACGGTTGCACAAGAGGTCAGGACAGAAAAATAAAAACGTTATGCATCGGAGTTTTTATGAAACGACAGGTGCAATAAAAGAAGGAGAGACAAATATTTAATATCAAATAAATGCAGATTCAATCAAACTGTCTCTTGACTTAAAACACTTGTTAACTTTTAAAATGTCCCCACTTGTCACCGTTTACTTTTATGCATCTGTTATGATCCAACCTCTAGGGGTTGGCTGGACGCAACAGAATAACCAGATGGTATTGGTTAAGTGAACGGATTTACTGCTTAATGACAAAAAGGAAGGGCTGCTCAGTGGCGTAGTGGTTAGCACTTTCGCCTTGCAGCAAGAAGATCCCTGGTTCAACTCCCGGGGTGGGCCTGGGATCTTTCTGCATGGAGTTTGCATGTTCTCCCTGTGCATGCGTGGGTTTTCTCCGGGTACTCCGGCTTCCTCCCACAGTCCAAAAATATGCTGAGGTTAATTGAGTACTCTAAATTGTCCGTAGGTGTGAATGCGAGTGTGAGTGTTTGTCTGTGTATGTAGCCCTGTGACGGACTGGTGACCTGTCCAGGGTGTCCCCTGCCTTCGCCCGAGTCAGCTGGGATAGGCTCCGGCACCCCCCGCGACCCTAATGAGGATAAAGCGGTGGATGGATGGATGGATGACAAAAAGGAACATAAAAGTGACAATGAAACACAAGACTGGTGAGTGTTGCTAAATCAAAGAACAGAATAAAACAAAATGAAGGCTAACAGAGTTCATAACTGAGCTTAACACAAAGAAAACAACTAAACTCCATAGCCAAACTTAAATACAGGAACAACACCCACCACAAGTAACAAAAGCTAACACAACAGTGCACAAAACGGACTAATCAAAACTGGTGGCTCTGAATATGTACACATACTGAACACACAGTTCACGAATACTCAAAGTACTGAATGGCTTCTTCATAGTTGGCAGACTGCCAATTGGAGCCTCAATCTGCACTGAGACGTGGGGCTCCACACCAAATCCAAAGCCACCAGCAGACGGTCGAATTTGCCCGTAGCACCCACCACAAGTGCTTACAAACCAAAGCACCCCACAGAACCACAATACACAGAGGCACCAGGGTGGACTGGTCATAAATACCAGCCACCCTGACTAGAAACTTGGTGGCAGTTATATACTCTGCAGGTGTGGTGCTGGCTGCATCTGGGTGGATAGAGGCAGAGGGGAGCTGGAGGGTAGCCCAGTCAGGAAGGTCTGAAGGCGGGGCGAACAGGACCGCAGTGCGGGTCGTCATCTCCATAGCCATTAGGTGGAATGGCTGGCAGCTGGTGTTGAAGAGTCTCAGGGACAGCCACAGCTGAACCCACACAACAGGCCCTAAAAAGACACCACCTCAGAAATCAAACGGCACACCAATACTGGTGGCCGTAACAGCATCAAATCACCGTATCAAATTCCTTGTATGTGAAAAAAAACTGACGCCAATTCTGATTCAATTAAGAGGGAACTAAACAGAGAGAAGCAGAAATATTTAACCAGAGTTTAGAAGACAATACTTAATATCTGATGTGAATCTAACATCAGCCTTTAAAATTAATTTGCAAACCTTTTCTAAACCTGTGTGCTATTCTTTTACCTTCTGAACCCCAAGCAGTTCCTTGGCATATTTTTGCTTCTGTCACATTCCCACTCACGTTTCAAATGCCACAGAAAGTCCTGCACCTCTGTGGAAACATGACAGCCATGGCTACAGACAGAGACAGCTCAACGACGTCTCCTTCATGTCACAGAACCAAATTACAATGCCATAAATCATAGAGAAAAAGGGGGGTTTATTTGACCATTTAAAAGAGGAAGACACAAAGGTGGATTTACTTAAAGATATTTCGCTTCTCACATTTTCTACAAATTCTGTTTTTCATACAACTGTGCTCCTCTAAAAACATCACCATGTTGCATGTTTCCTCCTCTGTGTACCATTTCTGAGCAATGCTGCCTTTGTTTTGTTGATCAAGCATTTTCTCTAATTTAGTTTCCAATATATTTACAGCCTGCAGTTCAGCAGAATAGTCCCTGATTTTTTTTTGTCACTTGGCTCTTTGGTTACGATTTCTTCTTGCTTTCCACAGAATTTCAAGCAAACAGTTTATTTTTGGTGAATTTAAAAACAACCCATGCATAATAAAGTGGTTTGGATTAAAGACAACGCATGATATGATAACACAAGCCTTAATTAATCCCCATAGTGAAAGAAATTTGCCGTGGTACACATGTAGGGATTTAGATATTGCACAGATTCCACAAAGTGTGTAAAGTAGTTCTATTGCACAGGATTATTCAGTGTGTAGAAAAGTACTGAATGATGCAGAATGATATTGTAAAGATTCTTTCATGAGTAGGAAATATGGAAATTGCACACATTCTAGTTTTCTAACAGATTTTTCCTGTTTAAACCAAATATCACACATGAATTGTTCGAGGAAAATCAGAATTTTTTTTTTTTTTTTGTGGCAATTTGTTGCAAAATTGCCAAGTAAACAAGTCTTTCAAACCAGCAGGCAGGTCTTGGGGTTTCACGGGTTAAAATCGCCTCAGCTATTTAAACTACTTAGCTCTTAAACCAGTTTGTTGTATATGAACCATAAACCAGCGTCAATGCAAACATATGACGCAAGCTAAGCAGATTAACAATTATGAATCAGCTCAGACTAGACCTACGGCTGGACTACGGTTGCACAAGAGGTCAGGACACAAAACTGAAAACAATGTATTGGAGTCTTCATGAAATGACAAGTGCAATAAAAGAAATAAGAGACAAAGAAAGAGAGCTAAGACAACACATAGGGCCCTGCTGACGAACACCAGTGGAGCATTTCTAACAGGTGCTGCTGCTCGTCTACGGTTCAGTGGTGAAGTCCTTGAAGAGGACACGTCCTGGAGGGATGCAGGGCTGTTCAGCCTCAGGTGGACGGAGGACAGCATCTTCACGGTCAATCAGAAGTACAAGATCAAGAGGACAAGAGTGCACCGAGACTGGGAATACGGTTCTCCAGTGGCTGGCTGGGTTACTGTTGCTTGTCTGGTGGCTGATTGAAATACCAGGAGGATTAAATGCATAGTTCTGCAGTCCAGCCTCGACGTATGAAAAGGGTCTTTTTGTTTCCTCAAAGTCTCATCTTTTCTTTATATTATATTACAGTGACTCTGCAGTGATGCGCTCACTGTAAAAATGTATCCGAGTTGTACTTTTCTTAACGATATTCATTTCTCTCTCCAGTTTAAGCACAGCAGTTTACCTTTCTGAAGTCTTTCAACCTGAAATTATACTTTGTTGGTAATTGCTAGTGTTTTTATTTCAGCATGAGAGCAAAAGTAAGGTTTACTTCATCAGCACTGTGCGTTTAATGTTACATTTTTCTGCAGCAAATCAACGCTGTTTTCTTTAACTAGGATTACAAAGTAAAGAAATAGACAATGGTGGAAGTCTAATGAAAAATCATGTTTTAAATTTTATGTTTGGGTAAAGTGAATACTTTAGTTGGGGAAAAAAATGGAAATTTTAAAGTTGGCTTTCCTGAAAAATTAAGCTACAGCATTCAAACTTCTTATTTAAGAGAAATGTAATGATTGGTACACTTTAACCAACGGCATTATTTCGTCAGCAGTTCACACGTACTAACAAAAGCATATAATGTCTCTTTTAACTTGATTTTCTTTTGGACATACAGTAAAGAAGATCCTACAGCTATTGTGGTTTCTATGTCCAAAAGTGTAGGATTTAATTTGCTGTAAAAATTGACAAATAAAATATTTTTAATAAAATTATTTGAACTATCTTCAGTATTTTTCAGTGTATATTGGACTATTCCTACATGAAAAAGTAATTACTAAGTGACGAGAGGAGAAACAGTTGCCAACATAAACTTGATATCGGTCCTGGCACCGACACACACATAAACCTGATTTTAAAAATAACGCTGTTCTGTTCCTGGAAACAGCACTATGAAGTCTAATGAACTCTCCATCATATCATGGTGGAGACTGCAGCAACACACCTACCTGCATTGTAATTAAAAATGCAGTGCTCCAGATGTTCCTTTGGCCGGATCCATTAAAAAGAGATTGAGCGCACAGCCGGAGGAGGACTAGCAGCAACGAAACGTCCAGAGGGATTTATTAGTGGAGAGAGAACTTTTGATTGATCTGCAATGTTTCATGGGACTTTCTGAGCCGTTGTCAGTATCTGACACGCCTGCTGATTTGCTAAATAATAGACTAATTAGCGGGGATGCATTACGTTAGATTAATGCAGATATCTGATAAGTGGAGATGCTTCAACTCATTTTGGCTAAATGCTGATACCAACAAATGCATGCATGTTTTCCATTTGGTAAGAATGGTGAAGAATCAACCAAGAATCACCAGAACGCAGAATAAGAAGCTCATCATCTAAAAGTGGCACCTTAAAGCTCGACTGAAGTTTGCTGCTGATCACATGGACAAAGAAGAGGCCTTCTGGAGGAAAGTTCTGTGGTCAGACGAAGCAAAAGATTTGGCCACAATAAGCAGACCTTCAACCTCAAGAACAACAAACCTACCATAAAGCATGGGGGTGGCAGCATCATGCTCTGGGGGTGTTTCAGTACACAAAGTAAATGGAATCATGAAGCAGGAGGATTAAATAAAAACATCAGCCCGAATTTGTGGTTTTGGACGCTGTTGGGTGTTCCAGAAAGACAATGACCCCAAACATACATCAAAAATCGTAAAGAAATTGTTAAATAAAGCCAGAATTAATGTTTTAGATCGGTCTACCCAAAGTCTTGACTTAAACTTCTTCGAGAACCTGTGGACGAATTTAGTTGAACTGCAGCATTATGATGAAGAGGAGTGGTCAAAGATAGAAACAGAAGCTTTGCTATCAAAACGATGAGAAAATGGCCAAAAGAGATTTAATCAAACATTGGCATTTCTGTATGCATATTTTGACCCAGCAGAGTTTGTCCTATTTCCAAAAGACCTGTAATAAATCTATTTTTAAAAAATGCAAAAATAGTAGTTTTGAGACAAAGATGACTCCTGGAGTCACTGCAAACTCAAGACTGCCATTATATCCATGGCCTTTACAAGTGAATGTGTGTTTAAGCATGGATGTCTCAGCGGAACATTTTAATCAGTGAATTTGTCATGACACTGCTGATGGACCAGAAACTGCAGCTCTGAGTTGTAGAAACACTCATCAGAATAAAGGAAAGGTTACTACTCACCGACTGTAACGGATTATGAAGCTTCTGCTTTGCTGATATAACAACATTTTCTTTGACCAGTTAAAAAAGATGCAATAAATAAAGGCGGTTGTGTGACATTATGGAACATAAATGCAGAGGACCTTTCATTGTTGGCAGCAAGATTGTAGTGCATTGATAAACTGCTGCGGTCGAGGAAATAACAGGTAAATACCAGTTTACAGATGCAACACTGCATGCTGCTATCAACCTCAAACCAAAAAAATGCTCTTAGACATAAAAAAAACAACTAAAAAATGTTCTCTGTCCTTTACTTTAAATATCCTCAGATGTCGTCTTTGTGAGAGAATGTAGACACTTTAACAAACACAGAGAAACACAGGCTGGTGTCGTTTCCAACATGTCCTCCATCCATAAACTCCTCAGTACTGAAACATCCTCTCCAGCTATTTCAAACCATCCAAGTCACTCAGGCTAACAACAATTAGGCCCCTGCAATTAGTCATCATAATACCGCAGCTCACTGGGCAACAATAATAAATGCGGTTATGGATGGGCTTACCCAAGTGAAGCTAACATTCACCAAGTGCTAATGATAGCAAGACAGTGCACATAATAACAAATTGTGCTCTGTCTTCATAATGAGACACATGACCTGAATGAAACAAAGAAAAAGAGGCAGGAGGAGGAGGGAGAGTGTGAGCGCTAACAGAGGATAACAATTGCGAGCATGGCCAGAATCGCCACATGCAATTTGCTAAAACGGAGTCTGAGTGCAACATGGATTGGAGGATATTAGTGTGATTTATGCACTTGTCTGTGCAACACACTTTTCTGCTGTAGGTGAAGGGTTGAAGAGTTGGATGGAATTTTAAGGACTCTAATAGCCCAAGGAAGTGAAAAGCCATTCGGCTGTGTTTCATACTTTCAGAGATGTGTGAAGGTCAAACTATCTCTCACACACCCACGCATGGATGCTCGTCCTGGTTTGTTTTTTATAGCGGATTGAAATCTTTTGTCTATTGTTCTACGTTGCCAACTGCACTACGTCCATGAATAAGTCATACAAAAGCAACACAGACTAATTTTAAGCTGCAACTTGTCATCATCTGTACACAAGCCAGATAAATATGCAAACACCTGAGTACAGACAGTACCGGCAGATTTTAGCAATTAGGGTTTGATTTACTTCAGCAGACAGCTTTTGTGGAACACGGCAGGTTTTATCTGTATTTTGTGGCAAAGTGGCACCAGCTATTGTGCAAATACAAAACTTGACATTTAGGCTTCTGATGTGGATGTGAAAAGATAATTTCACAGTAAGCGTATGATTACGGTAAACAAATGATGGTTCAGTTAATGCTGGAGTTAGGAAGCTGTTTTTTTTTAAACAATGTGACATGTTTTGACTTTTAGACAGAAATCTGCATAAACTGATGTACTTAGGATGAGATTTACATTAATAATAATTTCAAAAAGCACACATCAGACCATTAGAGGACTACGGTTGTGTTGGTGTAAATTATAACCAGTCAATCAATGAATGTAAAAAAAAAAACTACATTAGAGATTTCTTTTTAATTCAGTCTAAAGTTTCATTATTGGGCAAAAAAATTTAGTAACAACACATAGCAGTGATAGACACTTATTGCATTAAAACAACAGGTTGATAGGATGTTTTATGGCTGCATTAGATCGCCATGAAATCACAAAACAATGGCACAAAGTTTAGGTGCATGAACAACAACCATTCTCCCTCCCTGGTTATCATATCCTTTGATAATGGAGCTCCTTCACCCTGCATCGTTCCCCCCCAAGAAAAACCCCATAACTTAGCTCCAGAATTAGCCGCCGTTCCCAGCTCTCTCTACTGCTGACTCTCAGCCAATCAGAAGTGAGCTAACTAAACATGGCACGTTCACTGACATTAGGGAAATCCGGAACTGAACAATAAAGATTGAAACCTCAACATGAACAACAATATCAGTCTGTTACAATAATCTGTTTTCTTCTAGAGAAATGATTCATACATGCATGAAAGTCGTTGGTATTCATGACTTTATGAAGAACTGATCGATATCATGATGCACGGAACGGATTTGGTTTTTCGCCGGAGTTCCTACTTATGGTGAAAATCGACTTATGCAGATCAGTCGGAACTCAACTCCAATGTAAGTCCAGGACTTTCTGTACTCTGCTAAACACACAGTGTGAGCCGTCAGCAGTCCCTCCAACTGAGTTCTCTTACATTCACAGTTATTCTAGCCCTGCAGAAAAGTTACTGCTGATGTATTTGTGCTGACAGCCCCTCTCTCTTCAGATAGAAGAACAGGTTGGAAACTGCAAACGCACCACAGAAATAGCCAGGACCCACAATGCACTGGGCCTGGCAGGCAGGAAGCAGATGGGTTGGCTGGCCTTACCGGATAGCAGGGGCCCAATAGTGGCACCGGTTGTTGTTTTTGATGAGCTATGCACATAAGAAACTAGAACATCTGGTCTGACCATGTGGCACCTCCATTTGTCCAAGGCCCCTTGAAGCAAACCCTCACATGGAAACACACACACATCTTCCACTGCCAGCTGCATCCACGCAAATGTGAGCTAAATCCAATGAATGATGCATGTTATTCACGGGGAGCTGGTGAGAGACCGGGGTGGGGGGGTTCGAGGTTCGGGGGTGGAGGGGCCTCCGCTTACCCATCATCCTTTTCTGTGACTTTGATTAAAAATCATCCTGCTCTTCCCCAAACAACTCATGAATATGCAGCAGGGTAATAAGCCCTGGCTCAAAGCAACTGATTTGTCAATTGTCTGCATTTCATCAAGATTGAGTAACACCTCAAGGGTGCTATAATCGAAAGCTGTAAAAAGAAGAGGGAGGAAAGAGCCTGTTCACCATTAGATTGCTGCGTTATCTTAATCATTAGGCACTTCGGGAGCTTAATTAACGACCTGACAAGAGCCGGGTAGAGGATTTGGAGTTGATTGGTTGTCGGAGGTGTTGAGCGAGTACACAGAATGCTAAGTCAGGGGAGGAATTCTAGAGAGAAAAGAGCGGCTGATTCGCTTTCAAAAACCAACTCAGCAGCAGCCATTAGACTGTTTTAATTAAGCGTAATTAGAGATGCGATTACAATGATGGGTTTGATAACCAGTATTAAATCATTCATCCATAAATGTTATGTTAAAATAGATGAGGGGAAAAAATGAGAGAGAAAGGAGGGGTGGAGTGGAGGTGGAGTGTGAGCAAGAAGCAGGGAATAAATATGTGTGAGAGAAGAGTGTCAAAAAGAACGAGGGAGAAAGAGGGGGATGGCTGGCAGGCTGCCACCAATTAGTTGGATGTGCTCAATTGCAGGAATTCTCTGGTGTCGTGACTCATGTTGACAGGTGTTCAGGGTGAATTATTTGTACTGTGGAGACAGAGTGTGCGCACTAAACACACACACAGACACACACAGCCTCCTCATCCCATGGCCCTGCTCTGATATACTGTATATCCAGCATGTTTATTGCCCTGGTCGGCAGGAGAAAATGAGATTGGACACTCTTTCCTCTTCCTCCTTCTCTCCTCTTCTTCCCTCTGCACACTGGCTGACTGGGTCATTTTTAAATGCCTTGTAAATTTGTCAGCCATATTAAGTGCCCATTAAAGGGCACCAAGCTGGAAGAGGAAGCAAGAAAGAGAGGCTCATATGGCAGTCCCTGACTGGCATTGCTCCCACATCCATCCAGCTTAATGGTGCCCGCCCACTGTGGTACTGGGGAGTCATAACTGTGATGTATTGTGGCACGGATGGACACAAGCTGGAGGAGGCAGATTAGCTACTGGAGGCCAGAATGTTTTGAGGTAACCTGGCTCAGACTGGCTGCTTGGCAGCTGTCATAATGTTGTGGCATTGTGATCCGTGGTCCTTTGTCAGAAGAATAACAGAGTTATCACTGAAGAAAGAAGAATAATCTTAAGCAACTAACAGTCTAAAAACTGTAACTGGCTGTCATTACAAAAAAAATAAGCAAACAAAAAAAAAAAAGAAAGAATAAAGTTTGCACCCACCGAAGGGCAAAAACATGTCAGCTCTGAGTCCAGCACTCTTTGCCAGCAGGGTGGACAGGCGATGCATACATTAACGCTCTCTGTCTCAGACAGATGGAGGGGATGTACAGTTGTAAACAAAAGTTTGCATACATTTGTAACGACTATATATACCATCAACCCTGAGTTTCCAAGGACTCCTAGAACTCAGAATTTTCTATGATGAAATGATTGAAACCGACTCATCTTTGTCACAGACATACAGGTGTTCTGGACAACATCTGCTGGGTCAAAAATATACATACAGCAATACTAATATTCAGTTTAATGTCTCTTGGCCATTTTTACCTCAGTTATGTGCTTTTCATTGGCGTCCACAAGCTTCAGGTTGCATCTTTGATCAGTTCTCATGGAATTGGTGCAGTCAAACTTAATTTGTTGGTTTTGGAAGACTTGTGACTTGATCACGGTCCACTTTTGACAAATTTTTGGGGTCATTGTCTTGTTGGAACACTGAATACCATCCAGGACCAAATTTTCTGACTGATGATTCTAGGTTTTCCTGAGGAATGTGGAGATAATCCTTTTTATTCATCATTCCTTTTAGTTCCAGAGAAGCATCAATCATCTTGTTATAATGCAACATTCTGCTGGGAAACCTCGAGTCCTGACATTCATGTGGCTGTTTGACATGTACCACCCACCTAAACCCTGCAACTAAAGCACCCCCCCTCATCCACTATGGCAACAGCAGTACTTGATGCCAGATTCCAGCCTCAGCAGGACAACGCGCCCCAACACACCACAGAAACCGCTCAGGAGTGGGCTGGGGAGCACCACAGAGCTAATAGTTCACCCGGGTTCCATACTCCACAGATCTAAATGTCATTGAGCATTGTGGGATGTTCTAGGACAAGTCTGACATAAGTAGGTCCCACCCTGCAACCCACAGGATTCACTTCCACCATCCTGGTGCCACAAGACACCCCCAGAGGAATCAGTGGAGTTTTGGTAGTATAAAGGGACCAACACAGTATTAGCCTGGTGGTCAAATGCCATGCCTGATCGGTGTGTTTATATATATCCTCCAATTTTAAGGTAATTAACAAAGACAAAAGCGGTCTTAATCAATTCACTCGATCACCATCCCTGAGCTCAGCACAGCATGTTTTGTCAATACAGGAGCCACTGATAAATCTTTAGCCTTATCTACAACCAAGAAGTCCATTTTCCGACGGACAGGATAAAAAGCCACTCTGTTCAATCGATGAGAAAGCCAGAAATAAACTCGTGCATCAAGCGGATACTCTGTGAAGAAGCCCTTTGACGCTCATGTTGCCCTATACTAAGTAAGACTTCCCAGTGTGCCAGTGCTGGTTTGCTGTCTGTCACAAAATAGAAACTTGATATTATATATTATATATTATCGTCTTGTGGGGTGTTAAGTTTGTCCTGGTGCCAAAATATCAAAAGACATGTTTCCTCAGTTTGTGTGTTTCACATAGATGAACTGAATAATTACTAGCTGTGTTTCCTAACAAAACCCGTAGGATGCGTTCTGGTGTGTCTTTGTTAAGGTGTACTAGCTTGTTGTCTGTTGTGTCGGTTTCAATTGAAAGATAAGTGTTTTCTTGCACTTTTCCTTTTCTCTTCACTATCCCCCCTTGTTGTTTTTTTTCTTTTTTTTCGTTTCTCTCTTCCTGCCTTTCCCCTGTCAGGTCTGGCAAATTTATGTATATTTAACTAATCAACAAGTATTCAAACTAAATAAATTACTGTACAGTATCAAGAGGAGTCTTATACTTATAAACTCCCCTTGGAAAAGCAAACTTGTATGGCACAATGCAGCAGCCAGATCCTCATTCTGCCTGCTCTGTTGCTGGACAGGACAAAAAAAAAAAGAAACTTGATATTATAGAAGTGCATCGACACTGCCCAGTAACGAAGGAGACACTTTTGTTTTTTGCCACATCAAAGTGAAATGTTCAATGTTTCCTCCTGCTTTCACCACAGAAAGTAAAAGCCACAGATTTCTGGAATATTACCCAGAGAAATGTAGAAGTTTCAGGATGTCACCTTTTGATTTCAGAGAGCTCTGACACTTACTTTTCAATATTTTCTGGCATTTTTGAGCGTGCTGAACCCCAAAATCTGCCAAAATGTTTGAAAGACAAGCTGTCATACACCAAAAATAAAAACAAACAAAAAAATTACACTATCCATCAGACTCAGAAACTTTATAAACAGAATAGTTGTATTTTCAGTTTTCTGCAGGTCCTTGCACTACTGTATACAAAAAAGTCTTTTAAAAAAGCTTAAACTTGTAGTATTTCATTTAGAACACTTTAATTGACAGGTCACATTTACAAATTTGCCAACAAAAAAAGAATTTCCTCCAGATTCTGTGAAAAAAAAACCAAAAAAATAAATAAATTCTAAGCTTCTAAGTACCACTGTGAAACCATTCATGACTCAGCTATGGCCAACAGTCTGATGAAAACAATTCTAGGATTTTTCAGCTAAACTAGATTGAACTGTGTTTATACTGAGCAGACAGGAGTTAAGTATAGATATAAATTTGGAATACGAGTTTTAAAAGTATCCATAATATGTAGACCCAATGTTTTTCTTCCAATATTGGTAAAAAAAAAACAAAACCTGTGGCCACCTGAATAAATGATTTGCAAGTTGAATCCATTATTTCAGGTTTTGTAAAGAAACACAGTTATCAAAGGACAAAGAACTTATTTTTCTTTTTCCTTTTTTCTGCTTTCTGACCATACAGTTGTGTTATGCAGTCAAAAATAGACTTAAGTTCTCTCGCTGTTTCCATAGAGATGCAGGACTTCACATTGTAGAGAAAAATGAGCCCACAGTGAGTAAAAATGTGAGCGAAAAAACAGGATTTGTCTAGCTTTTGTAGGGGTTCATTAAGAACCTGACAGCTATAGCAGATAGTATTACAGACAGCAGGTAAACCAGATTAAAAAAACTATTATTGTTAAATTCTAATGTAGTCTGTGGTGCCCTTTAGGCTGGTATCTTGTTGCATACAATGTCTTTGACCTTATGTTTCAGCTTGTTAAAACTCTACAAATTAGGATATTTGGTGTGAGCGACTCTTCCTCTAAATATTAATGATCTGTGTCTGACCTGACAGTGTGTCTCTGCTCATTCATACAAGTTATTAGCTGCTCTTTCTCTCCGCTTTCTATACACATCCTCCTTCCTTGTCCTCTCTCCTCCCTACAGCTGCTTTAATGAAGTTGTATGGAGCGGCATTCTCCCTACGCTGAGGCTGGATATGAAAGAGAGCCCTCAGAGCCATGGCGGCACCGGGCTCCTCTCCCTCCCACTAATGAGCTGAGCTTTCAATGCGCCCACTAATTAGTTCATCTATAACTCTAAGCACTCAATTACTCTCCACCAGCACCGGCACCACCACAGAGAGCCGAGAGAGGCGATAAGACTGACAAATGCCTTGGCAGTATGTTCAAGAGCTCACACACACACTCACACACAAAATGGCTTTGAGCTGCGAGGCCCAGGAGAAGTTTTTCTAAACTTCCCACGCTCAGACATGCTGTTCAGGCTGAGCGCATTGATCTCCATTTTCACCCTCTTTCTCCAGTGTTTCTCTCCGTCTCTCTCACTCCCACTTCCTCAGCGCGTGATTCATGGATTAACATGGATGTGCACCCTGACAGATGTCCACCAGCAAGTGCACGACTCTGTGAATTTTAATGCAATATGGAGGGAAATGCTGTGGTATTCGTGTTTCACCACAAAACCAGCAACAAAAATCACATTCTACATTTTGACATACGCTTATGGGTCACTCCATTTCATTTCAACCAGTGGTCCCAACCTGACCCTCTCAGATTTTGAATTCGAAGGTCAGACAGATATTTTTGATTTTTAGCTGTTCATATTTCATGCATTACATACCATAGCACTTACATTTTATACAGATCCAATCCTTAGATAGCCAAATTATACCACATAAAATCTCTAATGGATATGATGATTAGTTTGTGTGTAATGGGTGGCCAAATGTAGCAGTTTAGAAGTTCGTGATGGATAAAATCGCACATTTGTCATTCTGTGTAACATTCAATTATAAATATAAAGTAAATATTTTCACATTTCTGAGGACTATAGGTCACTGTGAAATGATTCTGAAAATTTCACATCTCTATCTTTTGTTGTTCAGAAGTTATAGAAGTCTGAAAATGGTCGAAAATTTCGAGTCTTAATTTTGGCTGCAATAATAGGGTACCCCCTACCTACTTCAAATGGCCATAACTTTGAAACTAATGACAATAAAGCATTCAAATTTTGGATTTTCCCCATCATATATAATGTACTAAATGTATGTAAAAACTTAGCAAAATCTGAGAGGGTCAGGTGGGAAGTTTTCTTAGAATTGGTTGATTTCATATAGAAGTTGGGTTTATTGTTGTTCATTCTGCATTTAATTTTCACTGCTTTTGATTCTCTGACGAGCTGCGATATTATTTTACCAGACGGACCAGGATCAGTCCAAAAACGGAATAAATAAGATGTAGATCTATGTTCAGTTATACGGTTGGTGAAAATAGCTGCTGTTTGTCACAGCTGATCAATTTGACCAATGCTCCAATTAGCAGGCTTCATCTATATGCAGCATCCAGTTTTGAGGAGAACATGTGCAGTTAAGACATGTCTAAATTTACAGGACGCTACTCAGGCATGTCCCATATTCACCGTTCTTCCACAGTTTTTCTTACTGACGACAAGTTCTACAGCCTCAGATCCAATTACAACAACAGCAACAAAACCATCATACACGTGGACATTTACATCATCAGATTTTAACAGTCTTGGATGGAACTCCTTATTTTTGTCCGTCCTGCTCCTTTACACCCAGGATTTAAGACTTGTTGCATATCGACCTCCTACTATTAAAGCTAACTGTAAAAAGAAAAACAGCAACGTAAGATGGAAAGCAGCCCACATGTGGATCTATAATTGCAAAAGCCATAAAAAAAGAGCCTAAAATGAATCAACTTGAATAGAAGCAATGTTAAAATTAAAAATTTATAAAGGAAAAATATGTATAACTGTCCAGATACAAATTTTAAAACTCCAAATGAGATAAAACCGCTTTAACGGATCAAAAATGTAACAAAATAAATGGCCAGGAAGGAGGCGAAAATCACTGAACTTGGACTGGGAGATGAAACAACAGTAATAATGTGTACTATTTGTTTATTTGTGTGTGTTTTTCATTGCTGTATTAATGTTAAATTATCTGTGTAGCTTGAGAAATAGTGGCTGAATTCAAATACAGGTTAAACCTTTTTTCTTCATTCAAACTAGGTTGTTAAAAAAATGTCCAGTTCTGTCACTCAGCCCTATCAGATAAACAGCCACCAGAGAGTTTGTAGTCCAGAGTACGCCCTTCTTTTAGCTCTGTTTTTGGTCTCCACCAGCTCCAGAGAAAAACTTCTGGCTAACAGTTGGTATACTTTAACCTTGTCAGTCTGTTGCATTTAGTGCTATGTAATAAAAGACAGACGGATAGATAGACAGATACTTTACTAATCCCAAGGGAAATTCAAGAAGAAATTCTAAAAGAATATCTAATAAATCTACTATGTGGCAAAAAAAAGAAACTTAACTTTACAGTAAATATTCAGACAGCTGAGCCAAAACAATGAGCCGGAAAACAACACAGACGGGCCAAAATGTCAGAAAGTGTGTCACCAAACAACCATTTTCTAGTTAGTCACAAACTCTAAAACATGTCTAGCGCTTTACTTTTACTCTCTGTAAAAAAATTCTTTTTTTAAAATCCTGTTTTCATAAAATCAAAAATGAACCAACAAGAGTTTGTTTCTGTCCAACAGGTAGACTTCAGTATTGACACTATGAGCATGAAGAATATCCTGATTTATTTAAATGCTTCCATGTTTTGGTTAAACACAGTTAAATCGTCTCTACAGGTCACCGTCTTTGACCCCTTTAGCCTTCTAAATAAATCCCTTATTAGCAATACTGAGCTTTGAATGAAGTGGCTTCTTAAGAGAAAGTGGAGAAAAAAACGTAAATTTATCTGATTACTACCTCATATAAGACTGAATCTAAAGTCAAAGACCATCAGTTGTCCAGTGGGAACTTTTGAACAAGCTTCCCTAAATCTATGCAAATACACAACAGGTGGACGAACCACCGCATTTGCACAACCTGCCGCCTTCCTTCTAATTCACACGCAGTCTAACAACACACGGATACACACCATGAACTCTGGACTGACATGCAAATCAATAACAGAATCAAGTATTTTACTAGACTGATAACTTTCCACTGTATTCAAATATCAATACAGCGCCTATAAAAAAATACTCACCCCCTCCTGGAAGGGGATGGATACGCTTTTATTGCTTTTCAGCATTGAATTATAGTCAATTTAATTCGACTTTTAGAACAAGAATGTAGAAAAAAAGATTTGTTAATGTCAAAATGAAACAGATTTCCACAAAGTAATGTCAAATATTATTGATATAAAATGTAAAATAAGACCGAGCATCATTTTAACGTAACTCCGTTAATTATTAAAATTAGAAGTCACACCTGAGTGCAGAGAACTCCATTTTCACTTCGACATGAAAGTCTTTTTTCTGTAGATTCTTGTAAAAAAAAAAAAAAGCCAAATTAAATCACTAATGATTAAATATTGAAAAACAATAAAAGGGAGAAATGCTTTTCATTGGCACCACATGTACTGTAACACTGACATACTAAACTTTATTGTCTCAACATGGATGCAGAAGTTCTCCAATCATCTGACTGCCACCTGGTTTGCACTGGTGCATGAATGACGACCAGTTGTAAAGATAAATCGAGGTGTATGAAGGAAATATGGCAATGAACATTCAAATTCAAACCCTGATGCCGATGCTCCCATGCAAATATCTACACATCTGCTTGTCACACCTGGAAAAACAACCACCTTCATCTACTTTCTCCCCTGACTGGACTCCAGCAAGCAGAAGCTAAAGAAAGAGATCAGCTGGTGGCTCTGCAGAGCGTCCATAAAGGAGGAGCAGCTCCATTACTTCATGTCTCTGCAGGTCACTGCTGTGGATGGTCGGCTGAGAAGTCCATTACTTGCAGGGACGGCTGGTATAAATGGGCTAACAGGGCTAAGCCCTCCCACGCCAACACAAAAAAGATGAGAAATTTATTTTTCAAATAACTTACAACAGATTGTTTTAAGTGTAGCTGAAAACAAAGGTAGCAACAGCACCAATCAGTCAAAAGAAAAACATAGAATATCTCTAAATGGGCTTTTTTTTTTTTTTTTTACAGCCCCAGCAGATACAGTCTGCTTTCATTCTTGTAAGTGATTGACAGGTGTCATGTCCCGCCCCCGTGATTTACTGATCATTTGGGCTAACTTCGGTCAGCCCACAGGCCTTTGACGCAGCGAGAAAAGGTTAAGCTATGGCGGGCGTTAGCATGAACGATTATTTGCTTTCATGTCCATTTTCCTCAATGTCTTTGGAGGAAAAGCTGGAAGTTAAAAGACTGGGATCTCATCGGCCGTCGATGTGAGCATCTTTTCAAATAAGGTAGGCCCATGTTGACCTGTTAAAGGACTGTGACACCTTGTTTTTGCTGAGGTCATCTGTTGTGCTGAAGACGTGTTTTGCACTACATGTCGCCAAACAGTTGTAATAAGACAGTTGCAGAGGGCTATCTGTGGGCAGCCGTTGCAGTTGGAACACATTTTATAGTTGTGTGTGAGTGAGTGAGTGAGTGAGTGAGTGAGTGAGTGAGTGAGATATGATGTAGAGCACTAAAAAAGTATAGTGTACCTGTAATTGATGTAACTGTGTGTATCATAGGTGATGTTACTTTTGCAGCTGTGTTAACCATTTAATCGGTATTACACATTACTTGTGTTTAATGGACACAGATATAAAGTGGTGCAGTTGCACTGGAACGTATGTGTTGGAATGGTTAACTTAAGGACACAGCTAAAGACTATAAGGGTAAATATATAATTGACATTTTTGTTGTTTCCATCCTTAAAATCAACATGGTCGCCTATAACTTAACACCACATAGCATTTTTACAGAAAGATTCTTCTAAATATTAGATATAAAACTTGCATTTTCTTCCTGATTGTGGCAGTGACAAAACAGTACCATGCACTTTATACTTACAAACAATTGTTTGCACTGTTGCTCTTGGGACCTGCAGCTGCTTTGAAATGGCTCCAAGTGACTTTCCTGACTTGTTCAAGTCAATGATTCGCTTTTTCAGATCTGTGCTGAGCTCCTTTGACTTTCCCGTTGTAGCGTTTGAGGGCATTTGTATCCACTGAGCCCTATTTAAATGGCCTCGGAGAAGTAACCAGCTGTAGTCACTCATAATCACTCACAAGAAGTTAAGAGGCCATGCTATGAAGCTCATTTTATTGACAACTTTCTAAGTCACCAAAATTGCTAATTCATGTTGCTGTATGTATATGTTTGACCCAGCAGATTTGGTCACTTTTTCTGTTAAGCTTCAGTCAATTCCAGCCATTTTCAGTACAAAAAATTGCTAATATTCTATTTGTAAATAAAAATATGACAAGAAATACGGGGAATATTGGACGCGCATCGCGAGGTGCATTTCCTCGAAAACGACCGATTCGTGGATTTTATACCGACTTCAGGACATGTTTTGGACAAAATAGTTTACTGGCTTGTGTTGTCTGGATGTCCAAGGTTGGATTATGGCCGTTTTTTGTGGAATATTTTCATCTGTGTGTAATAATGAACCTGGAAATGTGAGTCGCGCTGTGTACGTTGAAGCCGTGTATAGAGAACGGATGGATGGATATTCGTTGTTTGTCGGACAAATGTGTTTATATTACCCACTGTGGTAATCACATCTGAAAGTGGTTTATACCGGCGGATTCATGAGAATCTAAGCTTTCCATCGGCGTATAGTGTTTGTATAATCGCGTTTGCAGTTTCAGACATTTAGCAAATTGCTTATGCAGATCTCAAACTGTACCGTGGGCGGGACACTGAAGCGCAACGGGTTAACCCATAATAAAGTCATAAAAGAACCAAACTTCATGAATGTATTTTGTAACAAAGAAGTATCTGTTCCAATCACTCTATCAGAGAAAAATCAGAGTTGTAGAAATAACTGGAAACTCAAGAGAGCCATGACATTATGTTCTTTACAAGTGTATGTAAACTTTTGACCTCAACTGTATATTTATGTGATTTCTAATTGATTATCTTTGAAATTTGGACAAAATACACGGAAAGACATCATTTGAGAAGTTGTGATGCACACTTTTTACTATTATCATCCATTCTATAAACTCAACATTTAGTCATTTAATGAGGGAAAAAAAAATCATTGAATGACTTTTGAACCTAGCAGGAACACAGATCGGATCCAACAGCCGGTAGATCAAACATGCAGTAACTCAACGCTGGGGGATTTGTTGAATGAGAGCTTTTTTACTCTGTTGCTGTATATCTGTGTCACTTAACTGACAGACCAGATGCTGCAGACGCTGTCGGTGTGTCATGTACATCAATCTGTTAACAGACTGTTTCATGGCCAAATGCTGCCTCTGAAAGTCAAACGCACAGTTTAGCGCTTTCACATCCAAGCTGTTTGATGCAGTTCAAACCAGGCGTGAACTAACCGCGACGTCACCCGTTGGTTTCAATGCCGAGAAAATGAAGCCTGGATTTTGCTACTTCCTGGTCGCCATTTTGGATTTTTTGGAGCCAGTGACGTAAAAAGCGTCATCAAACAGGCTGTACCGGAGAGCAACTAGGGGCAGGACCAGTCTATGGGACTGTCAATCAACTATAGCCACGCCCCCTGGCTCCGCCAACTTTCACGATTTATTTAAAATTCAGTATTGATTTATTTTAAGATCGGCCACCTGATCTCTCATTTTGACCATGAAAACTAACGGGAAAAAAATCCTGAGCTGTAGAACATCAGTCTATCAAATTTTATTTTTTCCAAAAATGAATTGGGGGTCTATGGAGAAAAAGCTTTTTGGAGCCAACCCTAGCGGACGGCATGATATTGCAAGTTTTTGACACTTCCAGGTGGGCTTCAATTCTGGAGCCAGATGCTACGTCCATCTTTATATACAGTCTATGTTTCAAACATGTTCTTTAGACTGCTCTGGACCACGGATGTACTGAGCAGAACTGGATTTATTGTTCAAAGATAAAAGTCTCTGTGGGCTTCTTCACGCTTTTGACTTTCCTACAGCTTTAAGTTCCAGACTTTCCAAATGATACTGAACTGAAAGGATTCAGGGGCAGAGCTCGACCATTTTCAGGGGTGTTTGAGCTCCCCTTAATTTTCTTTAAGCACCCCTAGAATTATTGACCATTATTTATTTATGTTTATAATAAATGCTGAAATAATTATTAACAGTGTTATTTATTTTACCGTTTCAAACCAAATGTAAAATCTGGCAAAGTTCTCCCTAATTTGACCCGCCCCCCCTTTTGGATAATGGTTTGATCCATTAAGAGAGCGCAAGTTCCCCTCTACTCTGCCGCTGCGCTGAATGCTGCTCCCACCCCTGTGTGCCTGTGATGGATCGGGCAGAGAGATTGACAGGCTAGCCAACAGAGCCAGCAACTGCAGGTGACTGCAACATTTACTTGGTATTTATACCCTGAAGTGAACTCACAAGTTTGTCCATGAAATCTGCATTTATAAGCCTGAGTTGTCTGAACAAACAATCCAGCTAGCTAGCTTGCCTTCTAGCTAGCGAATTTTACTCGTTTAGCCTCGCAAATCACAAAATGAAGCAAGCAATGCTTATGGCATGCCAAACATGAAGGTGAAAAAAGGCTATTGTAATTTCACACTGGTGCCATATCATTGTTTTATCAATGTGTTGTTTGTAGGCCGACCGTCACAATGGATATGAGGGCATTTTTTTCCAAGAAAACTCCAGCAGAAGTAGAAAGATATTCAGAATATGCAGTCACCATACTTTTCCTTTAAGCTGGCACTTTGAAAAATGTTGTACATGCTGATTCCATGTTTATTTACAATTTTTAAGAATAAATATTAAGATAAATTCAACTTTTGTTTCCACAAAGGTGCAAGACTTCACACTGTCGTGAAAAAGGAGTCGTGTGTTTGGGGCAAAAGATGCGGTCAGACTGCTTAGAGTTCAGAGGATTCCGTTATGTATAAAGTATGTCACAGTGTGCTTAAACCACATATAAACTGTGACTCAAAGAAGCATAAATAACCTGGGAAAAGTTCAATCTGCTCGAATTAAAACTGAATTACAGATTATGGTGTCATTATTTAACAGCTACCTTGTGTATTGGAATTTGCAGACTTTTGATTTGCTTGTTGTTTCAAAAAGAGATTTAAACAAATCAATTCTCTGTTTAGCCATTTAAGTTGTGCAGCAATTCGCAGAACAAAACGGCACATTTCTACCCTTCTTTCTGAGGACGGAAGCTTCTGGCTGTCAGGACAATAGTCAAAATGCTTTAGTGAATTTGTTGCCGTTTTGTGTAATTTCATGTTTACTATCTGTTCTATCTTTAGAAGAAATTTTTCAGTCAACTGTCCTAAACTTTAAACAACCAGCCTGCTTTCATTCTATATTAGTTTTAGCCTATCTGATGCTAATTCATCTGCAGAGTTCCTCAAACCTGTAATGTGCAGCTCACTGCTCACTTTACCAAACCCAAGGCAAAATAACTTCACTGTTTTAACACGAACAGTAAAGCTTCAGTGTATTCTCATCCAGTGTGACCACGGCATGAAACTGTGATAGAGGCATCAGTGCATCCAGACTGGAAAAACAGACTACAGAGGAGTATTACAAAGAAAAGAAAAAAGGCTTTGATGTGTCCTGCTGTTGGAAGCTTCGGTACAAATGTGAAATAAGTTGGATGTGTGCTACATTAGGATATGAAAACTTGAGGTGTATCAGCCGTAACAAGGGAACAAATTGGTTCCTGTGGTTCTTTCACTACCCACAGCCTGTTTTCTTACAATCTAACTATAGACAGAAAGTGTGTGTGTGTTGTGTGCATGAGACCAGTGTTACAGTGAGAGACACACACACACACACACACACACACACACACACACACTACATGGTGTAATAGGCTACGGGGGTGGTGTTCATAGTCTTAAGCAGAATGGATGCAAAATCCACATTACACAACACATTCCCATTCCAGAATAGAGATCCATCAAGCCCTTGCACTAAGCATCTGTACATAAACCTCAATTATGCTAATGCTAATCCCTGGGACATTGACGTGAGTAGGCAAGGAGGCTAACAGCTAAAGACTTTGATGTGTGGTGCCATTTGGCAGGGCCTCCTGAAAGACTAGAATTGGACCCCAAACTCAACCAGGGCTTAAGGAGGAAAAACCAGCCCGGCCTTGTCTGTTCCTCTACTGATTACAAGGGCTTAGGGGGCTTCTTTTATTTGCCTCTTTGGTATGGACCCAATCATGGGTGTCAGTTCTCTCCACTGCTGCTTGGCAGTCTTTCTGCATTCATTTTTTGTTCTCCCTCACCCCTCTCCTGTGCCAGACTTCTGCTTTGTTTTGCTTTTTTATTTTCATCTCGTGCTCGTTGTCCATGTGTGCATTTACATGTGACACTCGGGTTTTTATAAAAAAAAAAGCACAACACCGTACTGTAGCATGTAGGACAAGTTATTGCAAAGGGATTAATAATTTTCTTCAATATAACATCAGCTATTGTGGTGTTAATCCCCATCCAATCCTTTTCATATTGCTGAGATCTGTAATAAGAAAAGTCATTTCCATCATCCTACCTGTGTTGGGTTTTAATCAAACAGAGAGGTGATCAACACAAAACAAGAACCTGTTTCCTACAAAAAAAACCAAACCCTTGGCTTTGTCTACTCGCTGCCTGTTTGCATAATGCGTGATTACAAGTTGCTTTTTGGAAATTGAGCATGTAGCTCTAATCTGTTCCCTTTAAACACGCACGCACGCACGCACGCACGCACGCGCGCACACACACACACACACACACACACACACACACGATCAGAAATTTCCTGGCAAACAGAAACATTGTTAGCAGTGATTTAGTTCCATTAACAGCAAGTGTTTTTTGAAGTACTTTGCCCTCTTTCTTACTCTTATGTTCTAATTTCTCTGAGCTTCCAGGAAAAACCCTGCCACAAGAGAAGGATTAAAGCTTATTTTCAGTGAATGAGTCAACACATGAAAATGGGGAAAAAAACCCCACTGCAGACAGTTTGTGTAACAAAAGAGATTATGAACATTTAAGAAGGATTTGGGGAAATAATTGGGACTTGTTCTAATTTTAGGGGCAAGGAGTGTAAAATGGTGGCGAAACCTTTTAGGCTCGGATCAGGAGAGACGGAACCACGAAGCCAAAAGGCGGGAAACACTCACTATTGTCTTTGATTTACCAACATATGTGGAGGGAAAACCAACTAGGAACGCTTGTACTAGACATGTCCTGTCAAAACCAGTCCCAAGTGTGCAGAAAAGGGTGCTAATGTAAACTACATCCTTTGCAGATGGTTTGATTGTCATAACTGACAACAGCCAACAGCTTGTTTAAAAGGACTACTGCAGGATTTTCTTCCAAATGCACAGAAGTAGCCATAGTTCAGCTGTTGAGCGCAACACTTAAATATGCAATACATACATTCTCAGGCAAGTTAAGCGGTTTTCTTCGAGTGTTTCCTTACACTAAGAACATAAGAGTGAACTTAATGCTGGTATATGTTTGAGCTTATTCACAGAAAGGGACCAAAAGAGATTCAAAAAGACAAAGTGTTTCCATGTGACCGCAGTGTGAAGAGTATGACACTATAAAAAGGGAAACAAAATGAGGATAACAGTGTCCATTTTCACCTAAAAAGACCATCACAGTGTTGTAATCAGCTCTACGTACGAAAATCGACAATTAAAAAAACAGCTTAAAAGGTGTATTTCTAGAGAGGAAACATCACTGGACTCTTTATTCCTTCCAAACAACAAATGTGCCAATCAGTCATTTACTGAAGCTCCTAAAATTTACTTTGTGTTGCGTCTGAATACATGTCAAGAACGAGATTTATCACTTTACCGTGGCGCAGTCGGTCAATCTCTGCTCACTCATTGGACTGGTGGTTTCAGGAAGAGATAAGAATTGTCGCACACATACCCTCAAATGTTGACACCAAAAGAAAAGGTGGGAGGATGTTCGAGACGCTGTTTTTATCTGAAGCATCCTGAGGTCTTAGAATGCCATTTATTGTCACTATACACAAGTACAATGAGATTTAGAGCATCTCCATCAGTGCAAGATACATGTAATAAAAATCACAAAAAAGGATAAGTTAAAACAGTTAAAAAGAATAAAAGTGCATGTTCAGTGTGATATTGCACATTAGAATAGTCCGTATTGCACAGTAGACGGTTTTGAGGTAGTCTTGGGGGGGGGGGGGGGGGGGGGGGGGTTTGGAATGTCAGTGCATGTTTGAATTCAGAGTGGTGATGGCTTTTGGAAAGAAACTGTTTTTGAGTCTGTTTGTTTTGGTTCTGATGCACCTGTAGCGCCTTCCTGAGGGCAACGGGACAAACAGGTCGGAACCAGGGTGGAAGTTGTCCTTGATGATGTTTCCTTGGTACAAACTGCAGACATGCTAACAGAAGGCAGACCCACCTACTCCTACCGAACACCTAAAATATCACACAAGAACTTTACATTTACACAATGGTCATGATTTTACTCAAATACACACAAATATGCCTACAGATTAGGGCTGAACAATTGACCAAAACACAGCAATTAGCAAATCAGAAAGGATGGAACTTAAGATATAATATGGAGAGCATATGACCAAAGGTTTTATTACCTCCACCAAGGAGGGTATGCGATCGGGTCCGTTTATTTATTTGTCTGTCTGTGTGCGTGTCTGTGGACAGGATTTCTCGGAAACTACTTGTCGGATCTTCATGAAATTTTCACCAGAGGTGGATCTTGGCCCAGGGAAGACTCCATTCAAATTTTGTGTTGATCCGGTTAAGGATCCGGATTTAGATTTTCCAACTTCGTATCATCTTCCCTTGGCGGAGGTCAGAAATCTCGGATTGCTCTTGTTTTTTATTGATTCTTTATCACTTTATTTAACTTGATCATAGAATATGTCAGACGTAGCTGCTGCTCCTGCGCAAGTATGAACTTGTTGTCAGAAAGGTTAGTTTATGATTATTGCTTTATTTATTTAACTTTACAGAGTTACAGTTTTGTATTAATTTGGCCAATATATAATTAAAGTCCATCTTGCATACATTTTTATTAAAAGCAAAAAAAAACAACAACAAAAAACTCATGTTTTTAAGTTCGTTATGATCACATCTTCACAAATTCCAGAATTATTTATGATGGAAACAATCACTTATTAATAAAAACTGCTTGGATATCACTAAAATGTCAACAAAATAACGTCTGAATTTAATCACAACCACCTTCTAACGAGCTAAATAATAAAATGAGCTGATTCAGAAATAGTTTGGATTGTGTTCTTTTATTAAGTTGAGATTGTCATGACAGATATTTCTTTTTTGGCAATATTTTAAATTTATATGGAAAATTACAAATTAAATCTCTTTCCATTAAGTTCCCCGTTCCAAAAACTCCTCTCCAGGAAGTGTATTAATTCCAGATCACATGACCTGCTCCACATGATGTCATTTCCTCCTGAAGAAAAGACTGGAAGACTCCAAGGCTTTCTGACTTATTTAGTATAAAGTAGAGTGTGATTCATGTCAAGTTACTCGTTAAAAAACTTTCAATTTCAATTTTACTCACTTGTATATATAATATTTAGAAGAATCTTTGCCTAAAAATACCACGTGATGTTTGGTTAGAATAAAAGAAATGTTGATTTTAGGCCTGAAAACAGCAAAAATGTCAACTAGGATACAAAAAGTCCCGCAGTTATAGATTGACCCAGCAGCTCCAGAACCAGTCCTTAGAGCTTCAGTGAACTGGCTCTGCTCCGTCGTCTATCTCCACATCTCTGCTGCTCTCACTGAAATCCAGTCTGTTCTTTGTAAAGAAAACTAAAGTCATTGTCTTCTCTCATGTGGATAAACTGGATTATTCAGCTCAGGGAAGTAACATGAGTCAAAGATTATCAGGATCTCTGCAGAAAATGTAAGTTTACATAAGGATATGTTTGAACATGAATGTGTGCCGACGGCTCAGAGGATGGAGGTGGATGCAATGAGAGAAGACATTTGTGACAGTGGAAGACCTCGGCACATCTCTGTTCACCGGCAGCAGCATCAGCGTGTGACTGACGGTCTAATTGGCTGATTGACGGTCTGTCTGTCTGTCTGATTCTCCGTCTAATTGGCTGGCTGGCTTATGCTCGGCTTCCCGATGCGTTGACAAACAATTATCCTCGATGACAGTGTCACATTTGTCTAATTAATTAGATGTGTTTGCTACAACAGCAGGTAGTTAGCGGTGACAAGACGCAGAGTTTGGGGCTGTGTGTGCGAGCACGATAAATACCTCTGTAATTGTTCTCTGCCGGAAAAAAAGAAGAAGAAGAAGAAGTGGTGAAACTTTCTCGCACAGCAAAGCGATTGTTCTTCAGCTCTTTAGCAGCTCTTTTGAAGACAGACATCAGAGGAACAGAACAACTGCTTTAAGCGTCTGAACAGTTTCATCCTCAGCGGCGGAAGGCAAGAAAAAAAAAGAAATTTCAGACGGAGGAACTCAGCCAGTCAGCTGTTGTTGGCTCAGTGAAGCAGTGAATCAATGCAGTCAGACAAGCAGACAAGGCAAGCAGCAGGTAGCTCTGATGTCAGCGGCGCTCTGCTGACACTTATCTGCCCGGACAACCACTTCCAAACTCTCGCTTTTCCTCACACTCTCATGATCGGTTCCTCACACACCTAGCGGCCCCTTCTTTCTGTAAATGTGTCTTCAAGCCACACAGATCTCAAACATCTGCCTCATCACTGAATCCCCTCATAAGCATCTCCTTACGCCCTGCTGTGTGTCACTTCAGCCGGTCGCAGGAAAACATGGAGAGACGTGCAGTGTTTGTGTGTGTTTGTGTGTGTGCACGTCAAGTGGGCCTTGTATAGCAGTCCCAGCAGCAACAAGCTTTCATTAGAGTGGGCAGAAAAGAACCCTTGTGGCTCGGTTCCATCAAATTGTAATCCCCAGCACATTATTACCATGGCAGGGTCACTTCTCCTCTACTGCTCCAGGGCAGGAGCAGGTGGAGCGCACACACACACACACACACACACACTCCTCTCATTTGCTACTATTTCCAGTGTTGTGCGAGTGTTTTCCTTGACAGTCCTTATATTACCTGGCCGGCCCCCATAATGAATCCATCTGAGGAGGCCGGGTCGAGGCGGACGTCATGCATAATTCATTATCTACCCCCCCGCCACCCATCCCACCCCAAACAGACTCACCCCCCACCACACCCCCGACTCTCCCTTATTCTTGTCATCCCTTGTAGCGAGGCTTCTGTACTGGAGCCCATTGCTACCCTGCAAATTACAGTGTGTGTGTGTGTGTGTGTGTGTGTGTGTGTGTGTGTGTGTGTGTGTGTGTGTGTGTGTGTGTGTGTGTGTGTGTGTGTGTGTGTGTGTGTGCGCGTGCGTGTGTGTGCATGTTTCTCCTCTCTGCGGTTTCTAGGGAAACCACCATTAGGGTATTGGTGAGGCTGTGTGTGTGGGTGGAGCAGAGACGTATTCATCCCCACTGATGGACATCCCTTCTAATGTGGGCATCAATACCACAACTCTCCCTTCCGCAGTGACTTTAAGATTCTCATTAGAGGCTCAGTGCTGAAGGTTAGATACAGATTCATAGCTCCCATTTCTGTGGGCCTTTATAAGAATACTACTTACATGGATCATTTGGATTCACTGTGGACGGTATGGTAGCCCATGGTATGGGCCATTGACCTGTAATTGTATCAATACAGGCCTGATAGAGCCTGAATTAATGCAATTACAGGTGTGTGTGCTCACAGATGTCCCAATGAGTAGATGAAGGCATCACAAATGGGATGCTTTAAATTAACAGTGATTATTCTATGCATTTCTTAACCTTCTGAACCCCAAAACTCACTGCAGGCTTCGAAAAGCATGTTATCTTTGAAAAAAAAATCGGCAAAATTACATAATTTACTGTGGCAAGAAACTATAAAGCCAGAAAGAATAATAGGATTTTCAATTTTCCAGTGGTCTGTCAGAGCACAGAACAAAATGTAAGCTTGAAAATGTTTTATTTTAATAAAATCTCTATATTCTACATGTCTTTCACCTAAAGATTTGCTCAAACCAGATTCTGGAAAAACAACAAACAACAAAAAATACTCCTTTTTGCAATCATTAAGCTATTATTGAAGCAACTGTGACCAACAGTCACCCAACAAAACATTCAGGGACATATTAGCTAAGGCTGAAGAACAGGCTGGGTTTCTACAGAGCAGAAAAGAGGAAAATACAAAAGCAAATTCTACATTTTTGGAATAAAATATCTGTTGAGGCAGCATTTCCCAGCATCGGTAACACTCGTGGGCACTTAAAATGATTGTTATTGTAAAATTCACCAAAAATAAAAATCAATAAAAGAAAAAAACTGGTGCAACAATGAAGCCGATACTGACGTAGCTGTGACCAACCATCACATCAAAAAATCAGGGATTTTTTGTGTGAACTGGGCTAAACTGCAGGCTGTGTTCATACAGATGGAAAGGACGGGAACAAACGTGTGAAAAATGTAAGTCTATATCTGGGGATGTCCGATAATATCGGCCTGATATTGGCATAAAAATGCAATATCGGTCAATATCGTTATCAGTTTTTTTTTTTTGGCTGTCATGAAAATCGATAAAATAATGCTTGGATTTCACTGGCCTATACTAGTTCTCTTATTTGTACAGACAATGTTTACATCTGAAAGCCTTATTGCATTTGAGAATCCATCCAAAGGGGAATCACAATAAAATGAGTCATGATGTGTTAATTCCACCACAGGACATATGTGATGTTACCTAAAATTAGTTAAATAGCCCACATATATCAGTATCGGTTGTAATCGGAATCAGAAATTGAGAGTTGGACAATATCGGCATATCGGTTATCGGCAAAAAAGCCAACATCAGACATCTCTATCTACAGGGTGACACAAAAAAAACAGAAACTTTTTAACAATCCAATAAAACCAAGAGTGATGGAAGAAAAATATTTTATTCATAGTAACTGAAACCTTAAAACATGCCATTTAAGAAACAATGATGGAATTTTCTTTTTTTTTTTAAAAATGACTTCCTGTAGATGTCGTCCTCCTGTACGAATGCATTCTTGAAATCTGCCGTTGAGATTCCTCATTGCCCGCAGCAACATCTCAGCAGGGATGCTGTGAATTTCATCCTGAATTCTCTGTTTTAACTCATCTAGAGTTCTTGGTCGAGTCGCGTACACTTTACTCTTGAGATAGCCCCAGGTAGATCTCAAGAATGCATTCGTACAGGAGGACGCCATCTACAGGAAGTAATTAGATTGGATTGTTAAAAAGTTCCTGTTTTTTGTGTCACCCTGTATAACTATGGTATGTACAGCAATCATTTCTGCAGGCACATGGAACAATGTTGTAGATGCTGATACCAAGTTTTTTTTCTCCATTTTTGCAAGATAAATAACCACTTGTTATGATTTATGGCATCTTAACTACGTCATACTACACAGAAGACATTTCTGAGTTCCTTTTCCTCCTGATGTTGGCTGTGCTGTTTCCCTAAAGGTGCAGGACTATAAAAAAAAAAATCCACAGTGAGTAAAAAAAATGTCCAGAAACTGCTTTTATTGCCATGGAATTGATGAGCTACAGAGATCGTCACTCTTGATTTAAACCCCCCAAACATCACATCTTCCCAACGTGTGCTCAAACACTCTCCATCACTCCAAAACCACCACTGCAGGATTATTTGGTTTTGGTTGCTGACTTGCATCGTAAAATCCCGCAATCATTTAACCACTTCTTCACATTTAACGTATGAATCCACACTGACTCTTGGCAGAATTGTTCATTAATACATCCCATTCAATCTGTAAACATTTAACAAGCACAGCAGTGATACGTGGCGCGTATCTGCACGTCTACCGGGGACAGCGGGGTGCATTTCATCATGTCATTAGCAGTCTAGCGAGCAGAAATGACTTTTTCTGCACCTAGGAGCATGACTGTTTCAGATCAATGCCCATGGCAGTTCTTAAATCAATGAGTGATGTTATAACCGGGGGACTCATCTGTGAAGCAGACCACTGGGAGACGGAGAGAGAGGGAGATCATCAAACACAAGGAGGGGGAAGATAGAGAGGACAAGATGGAGAGGTAAAGTAAAATACTGAAAGGGATAGAAATGGAGAAAATAATTGAGGGAAAAGAAGGACAGTGGGTCACTTATCTGAGTGAATGTTTATGTATGAACAAGGAAATGAGACAGAGGCTCATCCAAAAGCGCTGACCTCTCTAAGTGCATTACACTACAGCACAATTCAAATACAATCGTGCAGAAATAATTGGCTACTTGATGAGGCAGGTAAATTTCTGCAGCATGACCAACCTCCAGCTCTCTCTTTCTCCACCATGGATTCGTGCAAAGTGTGTGTGTGTGTGTGTGTGTGTGTGTGTGTGTGTGTGTGTGTGTGTGTGTGTGTGTGTGTGTGTGTGTGTCTCTGCATTTGGGGTGGGGGAGCAAAGTAATGGGCAGGAGGTGGAGCATGAAAAAGGTTAGGGAGAAAAATCACATCACCAGAGAGAGAAGTGATGAGAGTGTGCCTGGCTCCCAAGGCCAGATGTATTTACCTGGGTAATGATAGTCATCTGGACTGACAGGAGTGTGTATGTATGTACTGTATGCGTGTGTGTTGTGCAGGATGCTGTGCCGGCTCCGTTTCTGTTTGACTGCCTGGCTGAGGGGACGGCTTGCCGATTTATTTGCTGGCAGAAAACAATAGCCTCCCTTGTTCTCCTTTTCCTCTTTGTCTTTTTGTTTTGTTACCCATTTGCTTCTCCGGCTTCCTCTCTTTCCATCCATCAATCGTTTCTCCGCTTTGCTTTAAAAGTCTCTGTTATTAATTAATAAAAGCACACATTGCTCACATGAATGAGCTCCATAGGCGCTGGAGCATGATCCAATCGTCTGCACACGTTCACACATGTTCGCACACTCGGCTGCCTGTTGCCTTCCTCACACCTCCTCTTCTCGCCGTCTATCTCCTCCAGACTGTTCACTACTTCACCAAAGACTAGACCCATTTGTGCTTTGTTATGTTTAAATCGTTGGCACGTTAGCTTCGCTCCAGCACAACAGGACAGAAGGCGAGCTGATGTAAACGCTACATTTTGCCTCTTATTCCAGTTTCTTCTCTCCGTTTGCCCTCTTTTCTGTATTTCTTCCAAACATTTTTCAATCCAAATGTTGTGCATTTGCAGAGAAAAATGTGTGTGCATGGACCTGTGATTTGCCTTTTCAAGGAGGGCAAAGGTGTGACACTTGACTGCTCTTATCGAGGGTTGCCAGATGCGAGCCCTGAGGTTAAAGAGGGGTCCCGCATGCACACACAAACGCATACATAAAAACACATACATGGTCTTTCTCGAGCCTCCCTCCCCCTGTCTGAAAAGTGTAGGAAGGAAAAAGGAATGGGTGCTTAGATATGGATTGCTGGGATTGAATTAAAAACATTAGCTGGAGGCTATACGGGTGAATTCTGATGATGAGGCCACCGGGGGAAAATGGAGAAAATGGGCTTTTGCTGCCAGGGCCTTGAAAATCCCTTACTAATGGAATGAGAAAAGGCAGAGAAAGATAGCAGGAGCGAGGGAGGGGAAGAAGGGATATCACACAGATGAGTGTGGGTGAATGGTTGCAAAGACAATGCATTCTGTTTGTGAGTGTGAGTGTGTTCATGTGAGAGCAAAATGGGCTCAAACAAATGGAGCAGAGCCAGGAGGCCTCCAATGAAACATTATTACAAGTAGCTCCAGAAATATTATGCCGGAGGCGTAACTAGCAACGCATGGAGGGTAGGTGGGGAGCAGAGCGGATTATTTTCAAAGAGCACACAAGTCATACAGGCACATATACCGCTTAAACTCAGACAACAGTAGCACACCAGTTTGATGTGGGTCAGCGGTTCCAACACTGGACGTCTTGCTGCGTTTAGTTTGTTATGATTTGTGTTTTGCTGATATGTTTCTAAAGATGTGTTTATTGTGTGTATGTTTTAACTCCTGGTGCTCTGCAGCTCTTAACAAAGGCGAGTCCAGACACTTAAAGGTGGAGTAAGCAATTCCTGAAGAAGTTAGTTGAACTCAACTGCCAAAAAATAAATAAAAATACATCCCATCCTTCAGTGCACCTTCGGACACCCGGGTCAATCCATAATGAAGGGACTTTTGAAGTCCACTGGATATACACCCCCTGTCAAAAGTTTTAGGACAGGTTCTAATTTATTTGAATGACAAAGTGTCCTAAAACTTTTGACAGGGGGTGTATCTTGCATACATTTTTTAGTAAAAGTTAAAAAAACTAATGTTTTTATGTTCATTATGATCATGTCTTTACAAATTCCAGAATTATTATCCCCCGCCTCCACGAAGTGGAAAAGGGGGATATAGGTTTGGCCTCCGTCCGTCCGTGCGTCCGTCCGAGATGAAGGGGACAGCTTTTCTTGGAAACTATTACAGCTAGGATCGCAAAATTTAGTGTGTAGCTTCACACCATGGACACCTTGATCAAGTTCAAAAATGAGACCTGTGCGATAATATTTAACAGAGTTATGGCCCTTGATCACTATTTTGGATATAGACTCATAGACATCACATGGGATATTGATGACCATGTCGTCTTGTTTATTATGGAAACAACCACTTATTTAGGTTGAGGTGCAGCCACACTATTCTGCTAGAACTAACTGGTATTAAAACATCTGTAATGTCAAATGGTCTTACTGGCATGACACTTTATTTTAATGCCAAATTAACTGTTTCTCCTTTTTATATAGTGTTTATATAGTGTTTGAAAAGTTGTAAACAGGACTGAGCTCTCTCTTTTTTGTGACTGTGCTGTGGCTGGTCTGATGGCTGAATGTCACGCTGTTGAAGTTCAGTTTACTATAGGACAAACGGTACATTAACACAGTTGCATAATGTTCATGTTATAATACAATTTATTTAAAAACACTTCTTAGAACATTCAGAGGCCTCACACAGCATGTAAATAAAAGATCCTTTACAGTAGAAGTGAAAAATGCACAGAAGGCATTAAGTAGCAGAGGACAACTGCCTTCTCTTAATCACTGTCTTTATCCCCATTATAAACCATTTTGAACTGCAGGAGGAGAAATACAGGCCAGATGGTTAATTAGAAATAAAAAGCTCTGAGTGCATACTGAAGAAAATGTGTATTTTTTTTTCTCGTTTTGCTTTTTTGTACGACCATCACGGTTAAATTCCCTGGTGAATTCTCCAAGCGGTGGGCATTTCAGCCCCCTCATTTCTCTGTGAAATGAATAGAAGCATCTGACATCGACTGACATGGGCTTTAAATGTACAATCTGGCTGTTTTATGATGGAAACAAATTAATAAGTGAATGTTATCTGTGGGTAGCAGAGCGGGGTGCCTTGCCAGGTCTTTTTGTTCCTGTACCACTTCTTTTCATGTAAATGACAGAAGACACAAAAACAGACAGAGCTCTTGGCTTGAATTGGATTTTGACATGGATATTGGTGCACTTTGTGCGTGCATGCATATTAAATATAGTGTGTGAGCGTGGATATGCATGCACATGGCTTTGTCTGCACTGGTTCGTCTTAACCCTTAAATAGCCGGGACTGAGTATTCTCAGCTCAACATGTGACTTGTTTATGATTGCTAATCAACATAAAATATGCACACACCCTTATGTTTAAGTCGACCAATGGTAAGATATAAGCATTGGCCCCAAATTTGCTTATTTCAAACGATAAAGTCGTATGAGCCGTTAGAACGAAGCCGCAATTACGAAGCTTCGGCCGTGTACCGTAATAACACGGCCGAAATTCAATATGGCGAACGTCTACGACAATGCGACCTCATAAGACTTGATGGATATTTTTATGGATTAGGTGGTTTTTGGTATATGTTTTAGTATATGTACTTCTCCAGAAACATGGCCTTGTAAGGGTTAATGTGCTTGCAGCACACTGGTTAGGACCAGACCAGTTTAAGGTTTGATAAACAACACATGGCTGCAGAGTGGAATTGTGAATTTTCCAATCATGGACAGGTTGTGGATTCGGCAGGTAGAATGGGAATGCAAAGCAAAGCGAGGCTGAATGAAGCAAAGGTGGCCAGCAGAGTCTCGCTCTTCTTTCTCTCTCAATATTGGCATTGCGAAGTCACTGAGAGATGGCAATCAGCAGGAGATGTGTCTTGAAGATGAAAGCAGGGAAAGAGAAACAGAAGGAGAGCGGGAGAAAGGACAGCCTCTTAAAGCACCTCCATCAGTCTGTCGTTAGGAGGGTAATGAACCTAGCACCGCTGCTACCAGGCAACCAATGACTCACTCAGACACACACACCACACGCACCCACTGTACAAGATAAACACACCGGCAAAATAGAAATCTCTCAAGTACCTGAGATCTGTCCCTGCTACTCACCCATTATCAGACAGTCTACCCAATTACAGAATGTGTGTTCACACAAGTTAGAACGTACACGCTGCATCGTATGAACACAAATAATAGATCATTTCCACATTTACTCAGACTTATCGCTCTCTTGTACTTCTCCCCCGGGCTGCTTGGCTTTTCCCTTTTGCTGCTACTGTTACTAGATTTTATGTATACTGCATTACATATTCATCTATCACCAACAGAAATATGCCTTAAAGGGTAATTCCAGTCATTATCACCCTGGGCCCTATTTATTTAGATTATTCCATCCATATGCATCATCAGTTGCCTCACTAAAGAAGCGCTAGCTACAGCTACAGCTTAGGATGTTTGTAATTTAAGGACCATGTGGGGAAATGCTTCAGTGGAGCTGTAGTCCAACAGCACATATTGTTTATTCCTCTAAAATAAATCTGCGCACATCTACAGTACACAACAACTTAGCAATATCACTGAAACGCCTCACAATAATTGCAACACATCAACATTGAGCAACAGAGTGTTTGCTCTTGAATAAATTTAAAACTAACAGTGTAGATTTACTATTTAAAAATAAAGGCCTCACAGCAGGAGCAAAGTGCAACAAAAATCATTCCATGATTCATTACTGAGACTGAAATCTTTAATTGTTTCGATAATTAGTGGATCCACCTTTATTATTAATGACAGAATCAATCCTCTGTAGCATGGAGGGGATAACATTTCTAGAGTGACTATGTTTGATGTTTTTCAGCTGCTTGTTGCTTGACGGTTTGTGTTTCTGTTTAAAATAGCCCAAAGGTGGTCTACTGGATTCAAGTCAGGCGGCATACTTGGTCCGCTCATTGTTTTCACTTTGCTCTTCTTTAGAAACTCTTGTGTGAGTTTGGCAGGGTGTTCTCGACCGTTATCGCGCAGGAATATTCGTCTTTTGCCAAGTTCCTGCACACAGAGTTGTGTTTTGGCATTCATCTCTCCATCTTATCTGTCCCTCTCTATAAAAACCATCTCGTCTACACCTTTTGCACTCATGCAGCTCCATATCATCACATCTTCCTCCGTGCTTCACTGTCAGGACTAAGCATTCACTGTGGTGGTTTTGGAAAGGCTGGCGCCAAATATGTTGGACCCCATCTGAGGTGAACAAACTAATCTTAATGTCATCAGCATAAAGAATGTGCTTTAGCAAAGGTTTATCTGGCAGTTTTGTTCTGAGCAGCAAGAAGGGTATTTTTTCCTGGACACATTTCAAAGAGGTTTACATTCTGCACTGTCATGCACATCGTCTAAACCAGAGGAGTCAAACTCATCTTAGTTCAGGTTCCACATTCAGCCCAATTTGATCTCAAGTGGGCCAGACCAGTAAAATTTAGGGCTGGACCCGAATATCCCGAATATCCAAATATTCGTTCATTACAGCGGTATCCAGATATTAATGTTGGTATCCGAATACACCCCCCCCCATGTGATCACCCCTTCCTCCCCCAGACGAAAATATTCAGAGCTCGTCTCGTCCCTTCGCCTTCGGCCCACATCGGCTCATCCCGTCGTGTTCGGCTCATCTCGGCTCCTCCATTCATGTTTCTTACCACCACCTGAATGGCCGGGTTGCTGCCGACTCTGACGTCACGCTTCACTTCGTTGCATAAACAAGACAAGATGCAGAAGACCTCCACTGTTTGGGAATTCTTCAGGTTAACTGAAGACAAAACGAAGGCAAATTTTGGACCCGGGAGACCAGCCGAACGGATCCAAATATTCGGGCCGTCTCCGCCACAAGCCGCCCCGTCGGACGTTACGGGGCGGAACGAATATTCGGATATTCGTCTTTCTTAGGGCCCGAATATCCGGAGACCAGAAACCACTATTCGGGCCAGCCCCAGTAAAATCACAGCATAATAACCTATAAATAACCACAACCCCAAATTTTTCTCCTGTTTTAGTGCCAAAAAGTAGAGCCTAGAAATGTTCAACTTTAAGGAATTATCTTTTTACAAAAGATCATGAACAACCTGACAATTCTTAAGAAAAATAAATTCAATTTCAACTCCATTCAGCCTCATTTCCACATTACAGCTTCCAGATCACAGAGCGTCTACAAAGGAACAAAACATTTAGTCACAGATATCTGAGCTGAACGATATAGGATTTTACTTTATGATGAAAACGACAAAAGTCAGACAAAAAAGAGAAAAAAACAACAAAAACAAGACAGAATATTACAAAAATGAGACACAAAAGGAAAAAAGCAAGACAAGATGAGAAAAAAAAGAGACAAACGGCACAAAATAAAAAGAGACAAAAAGGCTAGAAAGCGACAAAAACAATGGCCAAACGCACAAATTAGACAAAAAATGACAAAAGTGAGGAAAAATAGAGTAAACCCCAAGCGAGACAACAAGGAAACACAAAACAACAAAAATATGAGACAAACAAAGACAAAAACAACAAGAACAGGACAAAATACTCATTTCTGCTGAATTCTGTATGTAAGAGCAGGATTTGTTTTGCTTTGTTTTCTCCTGAGGATTAGAAGTTACTGCAGTTTTCTCCTCAGCCTGGATGCTCATCTTGGCCGACTGAACTCGGAACGAGAGGAGCCGATGTGACCGAAGCTCACCCCAACTTCACGAGCTAATACTTAATCCTGCCTACAAATGCAATTTAATTTATTCCTCCTGCTCCAGCCTCTTTTTTTCAGTTTGGGTGCCAGGATTGTATTTGAGCCTCTCGTCACAAAAATTAGTCAATCACACCCACGCGCTCTGGCAGCGAGAGTTTATGCTTGTGATTGTGCCCAGTGTCAGGGAAAAGAACTTTATCATCGCAAAACTGAACAAAAGTCCCTCTGCCGCATACCGCTAGCTGTCTGGAAACTACTGAACCCACTGGAGCTTTGAAAGTAATGAGATCTGATCAGCTTGAAACCAGGAGAGTAGGTTTTTCAGCTGCACGAAAGCTCACAGGAATGACCTCAAAAAAAAAAAGCTGCTTCTGTTAGCGAGAGCCAAAAGAGAAATTATTTATTCAACTGCTGCATTAGCATCCAAAGCAGCGATACACAAAAGCTCAATATTAAGTTTGCAGTAATTTTATAAGGAATAGCTTCAAAACAGTCGCAATTCATACACGACAACTCCAGATCCGTCAGTGCAGACGTGTGCACGGCGTTTCTGCGTGAGCAAACCGGTGAGTTTGTGTGCGACTGTGTGTTTACGTGTCAGCAGTCGTCACCAACAAACCACCCCCCGAGGATGTGGGTTGGACTGTCAGCCTCAGTCAGACATCACACAAACACTCGCACACAGAGTTTTTGATGTGTGTCATCTTCTGTGGAGAGATCAGGCAGCCGTACACACGGCTCAGTACCTCCGTAATCTTCCACCAGAGAGAACCTGGACTGGTGGTTCTAAGAAAGCGAGTGTTGGAAGTCATCGGTCCTCAAAGCTCGCCCTCTTTAAGTTCACAAGCAGCCCAGACACTTGTCAGTTACAGCTGGGTTATGACTGGGTTATTGAGTGTATTGAGGGTGACATAATGTACTCTCCTTCTCTCACTTTAGCTATCCAACACCTAAACACACACAATGTAGGAAAAAGAAAACAACAGCTCATTCCTACAGCTGATATTTTGACAACTAACAGCAGGAAGAGTGCACCGACTGCCATAAATGATGTCTAAGTTTGATTTCTACATGCTAATAAGTCACATAATTCATGGACATCAAGGAGCCGGTACGACCACACAGCATCCAGACATACTGATGCTTTTAGAAGATATACTGCATTTATGACAAGACAAAATATTTAATGTGAGAAAGATCAACTGGACAACATGCACAAGGCATCCTCTGTTTACGACATCCTCAACTTATGTTTCATCGTTACGTCGGAACTAGTTGACAAGCGGAGCGGATGAATACATCGTCATGCCGCACTATAAGGCGGCTTTGTTTCCATTCTCCAGTTGTTCACCACCTTGGATTGTGCTGCATTCACTAACTTTTTACCTTCATTATGGTTCCCAGCATAAGTCACACTCTTCTGATGCTTGGAAGAAAAGAAAAGCCGTCTCCATGGAAGTGAGATTAGATTAAATGCTCGAGACGGGGCGAAACACCGACCAACATGGGTCAAGTTGTAAAAACAGGTCAACATATTGCAGCGACCCCATAAGCAAACCCCATAAATTAGCTCCAGAATAAGTAGAAAAACCCCATAACTTAGCTCCAGAATTAGCCGCCGTTCCCAGCTCTCTCTACTGCTGACTCTCAGCCAATCAGAGGTGAGCTAACTAAACATGGCACGTTCACTGACATTAGGGAAATCTGGAACTGAACAATAAACATTAAAACCTCAACATCAACAACAATATCGGTCCGTTACAATATTCTGTTATCTTCTAGTGAAATGATTCATACATGCATAAAAGTTGTTGGTATTCATGACTTTATGAAGAACTGATCGATATCGTGATGCACGGAACGGATTTGGTTACATTTTCGACGGAATTCTGACTTACGGCGAAAATCGACTTACATAGACCAGTAGGAACGGAACTCCTAGGCTTAAGATATGTTCATCAAAAAGGGAGCTGACAGGCTATGTGCTTATTTAATTGTATAACAGTATGAACTTTACGACTTGTCTGGGCCAATATATAATTAGAAAGACTTGAAGTCCATGGGATACATCTTGAATACATTTTTATTGAAAGTAAAAAAAACTAATGTCAAATCTTCACAAATTCCAGTATGATCTATTCAGGAAGGAATCATTTATTAATAAAAAAAAATGACTGGATATCACTAAAATGTCAACTAAATAACTGCCCACATTTAATAACAACCACCTTCTAATGAACTTAACAATAAAATGAGCTGATTCAGAAATAGTTTGCATTGTGTTCTTTTTATTAAGTTGAGATAATCAGGACAGATATCTATTTTGTGGCAATATATCACATTTTATATGGAAAATAACAAATTCAATCCCTTTCCACTAAGTTCCCCGTTCCAAAAACACCTCTGCAGGAAGTGTGTTAATTCCAGATCACATGACCTGCTCCACATGATGTCATTTCCTCCTGAAGAAAAGACTGGAAGACTCCAAGCCTTTCTGACTCATTTACCGTAATATAAAGTAGTCAACAGGTTTACTACAATAACTTTAGAAATAACTTTCAATTTCACTCAATTGTATATATAATATTTAGAAGAATCCTTCTGTAAAATGCCATGTGGTGTTTGGTTATAGGCGACCTACAAACAACAAAAATGACGACTATGATACAAAAAGCCCTGTAATTAAATCCTGACCTGCCTAATCTCAGTGAGCCAGTATTAGCGAACTGGATGAAGGTTTTTTTTACTGCCGGCTCACTCATACTCGTGGACAAACTGCTGGACTCCCCAGACTTGTCTTTGTGTCTCCACTGGTCATACTCAGAAGGCGGCTCGGTGGCCAGACTGTGGCGCTGATTATAGGTGACAGGGACACTGCTGGCCAGAGGGACCCGGGAACGTTGGCATGGCAGTGGTGAAAGGTCATTACCACAGCACTGTCAGCATCATCGCTGTGACACAGTGATGAAAGAGCCGCAGAGAACAACAGGGAGGCCGGAGCACATTCACACATCTTTTTTTAGAGAGCTGCTTCGGCCAAACACAAGTGGATAGAAGATTCTTACAGCGAAATAACGATTTTGCAAGACTATACCATCTAAAAAAAAAGATGCATATGCACAGCCAGGAACATCTGCTGATCAATATAACCTGTTATAAACACCAGCAGAGAAAATGGTAGTCTAATTGAAAGAATAAATAATAATAATAATAATTGGAATGCAGATTTCTATGTATGTGTCCATTCCATCAGTGGAATGTTCTGCACTGGCCAAGTCAATCATCTGGCTGTATTTCTACGGAGCTGCATTTCACTAGCTGAAGATAAAACCGAAGGGAAAGCACCCCAAGAACAAGCAGGAAGTGAAGACAGCGGCAGTAGAGCATCACCAGGGACCAAACCCAGGGTCTGGAGAGGTCTGCAGTTTCCAGATTTCAGGCTGTCATCGACTGCAAAGCATTCACAACCAAATATTAAAATTGACAATTTCATTTCTGATCCTTGATTACTTTTGGTCCCTTGAAAAAGGTGGAAGACACACATGAAATGTGTTGTAATTCCTGCACCATTCACCTGATTTGGATGTAAATACCCTCAAATTAAAGCTGAAAGCCTGCACTTAAAGCACATTGATTGTTTCATTTCAGATCCATCGTGGTCGTGCACGGAGCCCAAATGCTGAAAACTGTGTCCAGTTATTTATTGGCTGAGACTGTACACATAATCTACACAAAACCAGATGCTACAATGAAATTTCTGACAACTGAAACCAACACTAGACACCACAGGACACTTCACTATTTGTTGTAATGTTGCGTGCACAACCATCCATTGTTGGTTCCATTGATTTGAATTTAACAGCTAGACTGTTAAAATGTTTTGCATTGTTTTTGTGTGAAGGATTTTTGGGTCAGGCAAGAAATCATGGCTCAGTAATGCACTAAAGCCGTACTTCTACTGAGAATAAGTATTAGTGTATTAATAAAACAAGAGTGCATTAGCATCAGTGGTCCACAGGAACTTTATAGCAGAAGCGACCGCCTGAGCCTTTTTATGATTCAGACTAGCATTATTCTCATCAGCTAATGTTAGTGCACATAATGTTATAGTGAGTGGAATTCCTGAGTGGAATTCAAAGGAAAACACACTAATAATTTATTATTTCTGTCTGCCTCAATGATGCTACGACAAATAGATGACGATGCTTCACAAGCAGGCCGTGATTTTACACTTTGCTTTCCCTTTAGCTTGTGATGTTACAGTGAACTACGTTACCTAATATAATTCTAACAGAAGCACATCCATCACGGTCATTCCAGAATCATTCCAGCTCCTCCTCATCTGATCATTCTTTGCAGATCGAGCCATTCTTTAAATCCCAACATCTGGGGAAGATGCATTTATAGGACAAAGGCACAGCATGTATTTTTCAAGCTGTAGTAACATTTGACATCTGAGTGATCATCCTTCCCTACAGCTGGCCGTGGTTTCATCTTCTCCAGCAAACAAGACAAACATGAAAAACTTTGCCAACATCTTTCTGTGGTGAGACAAACTGAGAATACATATTTACCATTTCTTCCTGATTTAATTAACAGTAAGCTAACATTCATCCTCATTCTCGCTGCTCCATTAACGGTCAACACTGAACATGAACATGTGATGTGTAGCTCTCATCTTTGCACATGTAGACATGCAGAATACATTCATGAGATGGTGTGAAAAGATCAAAACAAATGCATATAGTGATAATTCTAGCTTCATTTTGCAAATACTTGTCTTTTGTCCCAGCATGCAGCAGGCTAATAATGTAGTTTCTCCTCTTAGACATTTAATAAACCGTCTTGCTAATTTTGATGCATATTTTTGTTGTCGGCATTTTTATATTTTACCTTCAGATCTCGTTTCTTTTTCCAGGCTTAATTCTCTGCGTATGGTTCTGTTACTAAACACTTGAATCTCTTTGACTGCCTCGCGCTCTTTGTCTCTCCATTCTGCACCCTCCTTCTTATAACTTCTCGAGTACAAGTGGGAGCAGAGGGCAGGAGGAGGGAGTGATTGGAATTCATTATGGTCAAATGATTGCAAACTCTGAAAGCCGAGAGGCTTTTCTAATCACAGCTGAATGGGCTGGAGAGTTAATGTGGGCAGACTGTGGAGTGGAGAGGAGAGGAGGAGCGAGAACTCCATCGTCAATGTAGCGCTTTCAAGGGCTCTCACACGGCTCTAATGGTGGAATTGTTCTGACACTGAATGGATACATGAGATGTTGTGTTTCATGACCATGACTCACTCTAAAAATGTAGTTAGGCTCAGAGCTGTGCAGAGTTTTATTCAGAATGTTTTCAAAGGAAAGAAAATAGAGGTTTTTCCTTTTGGCGTATTACTGTTTAGCTTTAAGACAGAAAAATAAATCCCAGGTCTAATAGGAATACAATGAATCTGCTGTTATTGATGTTATTCATTTTTAAAATATCATACACAAATATTACTAACATCTTCATATATTATCATGTCAGATTGAGTTTATCTCCATCATTAAGGTGGTGCCACATCACACAGCTTTATAAGCCTCCAAAGGCATCACTGATCTGTCGGCAGTAAACCAAGATCCAGGATGGCTGCTGCCCCAAAAACATTTTGGCACCACTGAAATGGCTGTGCCCACTTCCTAATATCTAGAAGTAGAGGACTACTGCTTTTCAAATCCTGTTTGGGTCTCTGCGCTCCTCCTCTACCCGTCTGGGCATGTTGGCACCCACTACAAAGGAGCTGAATAGTTGGCACACTGTGGGCATCGGAGGGCCGGGGATCAGAGGAGAGGAGATCACTCATCCTGCCATCAACTTGGCTCAGGCTTTTGGGACAGACTCACTACAGATTAGCCTGCAGTGCTAACCTGTACGACTGCAGACCATTGGCGAAGCACATCAATGGCTAAGAGACTCCCCGCAGACTTTAAAGACATATGTGCACATGGCAGATCAAATTAAAATGCTGACACTGAGGTGGTTTCATCTTTTGGCACTATCTTCCAAAGAGCCACCTGGCCAGTGCTGCGTGCCTGTGCTCATCACAGTCCTCATTGCAGATAACTGCTGGTGTTAGCCTGGAAATTCCTAGCTCTCGAATCCAAAGCCATATGTCTCTGTTAGCCTGTGCATAATATTGAATATATTATGCCACTTGCTGCTGTGCCTCTGTTTCTCAAACTCATCGAGATCCAATAATGTTTGGCCCCGACGAACAAGACCGCAAGCAGTTTGTCTCGGATAAACACAGAAAAAAAGCTCTCAAGTAAAGCAACACAAACAGAGGAGGGAGCAGCTATATTATTTTTATACCGTCGCTTATCAAAAACCAAATCAGCAGATCAGTCAAATGAATATTTCTAACCTTAAATTAAATAGGGAAGACTAAAAATGTCATTTTCAAGAACGAGCTGCCCAACATATGCAGCAACGAGTACAAAAAATCTCAAAAGTAGAGCTGCAATGATTAATCGACTAGTCTCTCAACAATTAAATGCCAACTCTTCTGATGACTGCATAATCGCTTTGAGTAGTTTTGAAATAAATTAGGTCAAAACTCTTTAATTCTAGCTTCTTATATGTGATTTTTTTTTTGTTTATTTCTGCATCTGTGACAGTAAATAGAATATATTTTTGGGTTGTGGATAAAACGAGGCATTTGAAGGGATGTGCTAGGGCTCTGAGAAACACTGACTTACATTTTTACCATTTCTGACATTTCATACACCAAACAACCAATTGATTAATCGAGGAACTAGTCAACAGATTAATCGAAAACGGAAATAATTGTTAGTTGGGACATTAATCAAAAGGCAAAACCAAATGGTTTCAAGTTGCAATGAATGTCAATGTCCTTAGAGAAGAGCTGCAAAAACAAAACTAAACTGTGCATTTAATCATTTTCTGTTTAACAGCAGACTTTCAGCACACATTAGCAATAGTTGTTTATAGTTTTTTTTTAAACAAATAAACATGTTTTTTCAAGCCAAAGCTACTGATTCAACCAAATTTCTACATAAATAACACCATTTGCACAGTCATATTTTTGTGACTCACCAAAAAAGTATCAGTTTGATATTACCACCATTCTATCCATAAAAAGAGAACTTCAACACTTTCAGACTCAATCCAGCACAAGAGGCAGGAAAGATGGATTCACGACGGACCTTTTCTGAAAGCGTTAATAGAGCCGACACAAGGTCGCGGAGTCCTGGAGGTTTTCCCAAAACGCCTGGTGGATGGACATCTACAGTGACACCACAGTGGCCTGAGATCACGTGTCTGAGTTCATTATGCTTCCGACACGCCGGCGGTGTCGCGGCTCAGCTTCTACTCGCCGACGTGTGTGCAAATATACACACATATCCTCATTTTACCTTAATGCAGAACAAGCCCGGACTATCCTCAGCGTTTGGGGATCACAGACAGGTTTAATGCTGAATTAACGCAACTATTTTTACAACAAGCACAAAAAAAGACAAATGACCCGAGGCCCTGGTCTGGCCAGGCAGGCGGGCTTCTGAGTGTAAATCTAAACGGTGTTAAACTGTGCTGCAAATATGAGGTCCCCCGCTGCTAATGAGACGGTTTAGCCAGAGGAGGCCACACATAGCTGGAAAGCCTCTGACTGATCGCGCTGCTAAGAGGCATTTATTGAAGCTGGCGGATCTTATTTTCACACTCTGAGCAAACCCGACTCCTGGTGCGAGTGTGCAGCGGGGTGGGGGGTGGGGGGGGTGTGATGTGTGTGTGCCAGCTGCATTTCACCGTTGACGGACACGAGCAGATTTACGGGAGGCCAGATGGGTCTCCGGGTGTGTGGACTGAAACTAGGCTTAACTGGCACTCCATCGCCTCGAGTCCTCGTCCAAGTAAAGGCTGTGTGTCGGCCTGTTCGGCGTTCCCAGTGATTCAGCAAAGGCAACAGAGGGCACGTCGGTGTTATTTATAGACCACAATTACACATCCATTAATTACCAGGACATGGTGTGGCTGGTGTCCAGAACATGCACCGCCCTGACTGATTTAATCAACATAGTGAAAATGAGATGATTAATAACCTCCAACGCCACCCAAGAAGCCCCGCGCCGCATCTTGCTTCGTCAGCACGGTTAAAAACAGCGCACATCTTTATAGGTGCACGTCACGGCTGTGGAAGTGGATGAAAGCGTCTGCGGTGGAGCCTGTCTGCTCCCTATATATAGAGGTGCAAATGCCTCGCGCCGGTCCACCTCCAAACATCTGACAATGCAAATCTAATCTAAGCTAACATGCCACAGTTATGTCGCGCCTCATTTTTGGTTTGCACCGGTGGCCTTTAACTGGGAGTGCAGCCGCTCAGCCTCCCTTTGCTCCGCTCCGGAGGGCGAGGAGAGGCGGATGGAGAGGGTTTAAGAGGAAGCGACAGGTGGAAGCTCGGGTGATGACGCCAATGGGGGGCCTGCTGGTTGCTTTCAGCGTGGTCGTGTCGTCGCCCCGCCTCAACTGCTTGACTGCCAACCCCCCAGTTCATCCCTCTACCTCCTTCCACCCCCCACCCCCCAGCACTCCTGTCTGCCCCTCTCAACCCCTACGGCTGCAGAGACCCCCGAGCAGCTGGGGTTGATGACACTTGTCAGCAGGGAGATGGTGTGTCCACCGTGTCTGACTCTGGCCTCGTGCACACACATTTACAAGCTTCATACATGTACACGTACACACACACACACGTACACACACACGTACGTACACACACACACACACACACACACGTACACACGTACACACACACACACACACACACGTACACACACACACACACACACACACACACACACACACACACACACACACACACACACACACACACACACACACACACACACACACACACACACACACACACACCCTGACAGTCCATGTCAGCTGATCATTTATAGGACGGTCCTGCTGGTAAGAGGAGCTGAGCTGATGCACACAGACAGACACTCAACTCAGTGGATGGTTTTATGGACGGGGCAAATGTTCTGAGTCACGCATTTTTACTCTCACTGTCATGTAGACGCATCGCACTGAGCCAGCTTCTAACAACTAAAAAGCGCCAAAAAAAATAGACAAACAACACAAGCGAGACATAAATGCAAAACGACAAAAAAGACACACAAAACGATGAATAAAGGGAAACACAAAATGACAAAAATTCGACAAATAACACAAGCGAGACAAAAAGGAAACGCAAAACGACAAAACACAAAAGAAAAGTCAGACAAAAAAACAAAAAAATATCACAAAAATGAGACACAAAATGACAAAATAACAATTTAGTATTTTAGTTTTTGATCAAAGCAATTTGCCATGGTCTAGAAATTATTTTAAATTTATAGTTTTACTAATTTACAACTCTCTCTCTCTCTCGTTTTTGTCAATGAATGAAATAAAAATGAACTAACTATATAGCACCACAACTACACCATTTGTCAGAGCCACACACGGTTAAAACAGAAACAATTGTTGCATTCTGAACTCTTGAAATATGTCATCTCTGACTTGCAGTTCAGTCAGGACACCTATGGTGATGTTTCATTAAACTCACTGCATTTTAAATGTCTCTCTTTTTTTTTTTAAATGTCAAAAATAGGTACTTCAGAGTAATCAGATTCTGTAGAAATAATTAATTTTGCGTCCTTCAACGCAACAAACAAGCCATTAGTGACTCAGCTGCTGCCAACAATCATGTGAGAAAAATTCAGGGACTTTTTGTGTGAACTCGGCTGAACTGCAGGCTGTGTCTATACAGAGAAGACAGGAGACAAGGAGGTTGGAGTAAAAAGTAGTTAGCATGTGAAAAAATGGTGTAGATGTTCATTCCATGTGTTGTATTTTTTTTTAGAAATTCACAAAAATTTGAAAAAGTAATTTTAATATTGGGCTGCACAGTGAAGTAGTGGTTAGCACTGTCGCCTTGCAGCAAGAAGATCCCCGGTTCAAATCCCGGCCTGGGCCTGGGATCTTTCTGCATGGAGTTTGCATGTTCTCCCTGTGCATGCGCGGGTTTTCTCCGGGTACTCCGGCTTCCTCCCACAGTCCAAAAACATGCTGAGGTTAATTGGTTACTCTAAATTGCCCGTAGGTGTGAATGTGAGTGTGATTGTGTGTCTGTATATGTAGCCCTGTGACAGACTGGTGACCTGTCCAGGGTGTCCCCTGCCTTCACCCGAGTCAGCTGGGATAGACTCCAGCACCCCCCATGACCCTAGTGAGGATAAAGCGGTGGATAGAGGATGGATGGATGGATGAATTTTACTATTACTTTCTTTTTTAATGATTTATGGCATCATGACGCTATAATTGTGGACATAAGACATTTCTGAGTTCTCTCTCCTAGTTGTGGTTCTGCCGTTTCCATAGAGCTGCAGTGAAAAATGAGCCCAAAAAGAGTAAACAACGTGACAGGAGGAAAAACAAAAACTAAAAACTGAATCTGCTTGAGGGCTTGTGACATACATACATTAATATTTATAACACTATTACATCCAACGTGGTTCAACAGACAGAACATTGTACCGACTGCAGGTCCATATATTATAGTTTACATTGTTCATTTTCCTTATTAAAAAGGCATGTAGTGTTATGCAACTAAAAATAATTTCAGCTTGCTTGCACACTCCTTACACACTGTACGAGTGTTAAATGTGAGCGTTTGGAAGATCAGAATTGGGCACGTTATGTGCAAACCGATGCACCCAGCAGACACATGCTCAACAGGTCTTTGTGTGACGACTGCGAGAAAAGCAGCGTATTTAGAAGATATTTTGGCAAGAGCAGATATGGTTTGGAACACAGAGAACATATGGGATGTAAAACGGTGGCTTCTGGCCCAGGATTGGACTGAGAAGTTTCAGAAATAGTGCTTTATTGCAAATGCAAGATAAATACAGCTGTCGCTCTCAATAAAGGACGAGACTACAATGTTTTTTTCTCAGCACAAACGATCCAAAAGATAAAGTAGTGTATAGTGTAGCATATAGCACCACACACTGAAATCCGTGTGTGGTGCTTCTTCAGCTCTGTCTCCATCCTTTCGTTTGGCATGTCTGCAGTATTTCAACATGCCATACGAGCCTGACAGCGTATATCCGTGTCCGCCCGGCTCTCTCAGAGAAGAGGACCAGGCACAGTGTCATATGGCAAGCCGAATTAAAGCAGTGTCAACACATTCACCCTGGCAGGGATGGATTTCAGCAACTCGCTGACCATTTTGTCACTGTCATGGAAAGGCATGCGTGCATTCTGTGGCCCCAGCGCTGGAATTGCTCATGACACACCCGCAAAGCTGCCTCACGCATTGCTCGTCACCGGACCCAACGCTGTATGCAGATTTGTTGTTTGGATAAGTAAGCTGTATAAACATTAATGCACATATAAACACATACTACAGCATTAGTCTTCTGTGACAGTATAGCCTCCACGCAGCAAAAAGTCTCCAGTAAACATGAATTTTTAATGCAGCAATGAGTCAAAGGCAGTTCAAATGTCATTTACCAGCAGTTTTATAACAGACAGATGGACTAGAGGTAAAAACAAACGCGCACAGTGTGGAGAAGTCGCTTTAGTTGAGTCAGTTATTGATAAAAGAATCTATAGGTAATAATTGAAGGCAGGAGGGAGACTTTTGGTCATCATTTGAATAACAAATTTGCTAATGTTTTTATCTAACAAGCCTGTTTCTTGACAGACTTGTTGGAAACCAGAACCAGTACCATTAAATTCAATAAATGTTCATTTATTTTCACTATGAATCTTAACTTTTAGTCAATTATTTGTTACATAAAATTGCATATTTCCTTTTTTTTCCCATACATTCAGTGTTAAGGTCAGTTTTAATCCTTCAGTCACCTTTTTAATCATTTAAGTATGGAATCATTTTCCATAAATTACCATTTTTTAGCCATCTCTGAACGGGGGGTGGTCTGCGACATCATCTTTCACCAATTTACAATCAGGTCCTTTCAAAACTCCCCAAAAGAACTACTCAGCAGACTCATGCTAATGACCACCATTAGCACACAAGGGCTCAGTGACATCTGTGCATTTCAACGACCCCCACAGATACTCACAACGACCATCGTTGAGTAGTCAGATGAGTTTTGGCATCGGTCGTTGGAATAATAGCCCTGGACACACCTCACAGAGGTTTAAAAGCTGAGGCAACACCAACCACCACCAGAACTGAAGAAGCCTCTTGGATGAGAGGTGAAACGTCTTCAAGGAACTTTCTTAAAGTCCAGTGGATTGATTTAAACTACTTTGGATAACCATGACCTGGATGAATGAGAACCTACACAGACCTCCTTGTGGCATATTTAGATAGCATGTGACATTTATCTTGATCCCTCTACAAGAGGACAAACAAGTGCAGGACATACTGAAATAGTGCATTTATCTCTCTGAGCCAATTTTTTAAAATTTTCCATCTATCAAGTCACACATACAGAGCTGTGAACAAACATCTGATGTTAGTTTTTCGAGCACAGACAGCAGACAGCTGAGGAATCATGATGAGATATTCACTGAACCTGTGTAAAAACCGCACTGGATTACAATCGCATACTCCACCTTTAAAAAGCACAAATAAACTTTATGAGGATTCTCGTGGTGCAAACTGCAGTGGTATGATTAAAGAAACAGAACACGACTTCTGAGGTCAGTCGTGGTTTGAAGTCTGACACATGACCAACTCTAACTGGGTTTGGAGTAGGAGTTTGGATATCTGAACAATGCCAAGTTGAGTCCTCAGCCAAAAGCTCCTTTCCTCAAGCCTCAGCTTCCTGACAAGCTTATTCCACTTGTCAGACAGACCTGAATTATATTTTGTATTACAGACGCCTTCAAAGGAAAACTTTACCATTTGGGCCAAAAATATCTCTGTCAAAGGAGATGATTGAAAATGTCAGGATGACGCCTCGTGACAGTGACAGTAGCTGTGGGGTTTTCATTTTGCACTGGTGGAGAAAGAAAAGCTCGTCTGTGTTTGTCTGTGGGTGGTATCTGCATGTGCTTGTGTTTTGATCACTGTTCATGTGTCACATTGCTTTGTTTTCGTGTTAGTCGTGCTCATGCTAGCTGTGCATTAGATTCATCTCTGCTGCTGCAATGTGCATGAGTGAGTTCTCCATAAAAATCTGTGCACGAGACCAATAAAGCATGAGAGCAGCCCAGAGATTCAGGTGTTAAGACACACCCTATTGTCAAGCCTGTCTTCATCGCCGCCCTCCTCATCCATCATCCCACCGCTGCTCCGAGGAACCAATGCTCAAAACTGCTTCATCTTAAAATGCATCTCTCACCGGGAGAGGCCTTAATTAGCGGGCAGGAAACCACGAAGCAAACAAGCCAGGTGGGAAGATTTAAGCACATTTGATGAACTCCGTTGTTCTGTTGTTCGTCTCACTTCACATGCAATCCAGACATCCTGCAACCTCCTCACACTTCCTCCCGTCTCTTCCCCGTGCATCCACAGCACTTTGCAGCTTGTTAGTGGGGCAGGACGGTTGGTGCAGTGCCCCAGAGGCGGTGGCGTGAAGGTGACATCTATCACTTAGAGCGCTGGCATGCTATAAATACCATCGACGGGCTCCCTGCAGTCCCGCCTTGTGACAGCTATAGCGTGGAATGGGAGGGAAACAGCTGACGTGAGAGGTGGAGGAGAGATGGGAGGATTTACTGCTGACGTGTTGCAGGGGGGAGACGGGGGGAGACCGAGGGAGGGCAGCCGATGCCTCCTGTGCAATGCTGTCACTACTAGAGGCATCTTAATTATATCGTACAAATCTAAAAAAGCAGTTTGTTCTCAAACACCCACAGTCTCAAACTCTAAGTCCCACATGCAGAACAGACACACATGGAGGCGATACCTTCACCTTCCTGCATAACTAAATATCAGTGAGACACGCTGTAACCCAGAGGTTACACTCGACAGGGAGGGAGGCGGGCTAAAAGGTTGTCTATCAAATCCCTCTGCAGCAATTGGGTAGGTATACAACCAATCAGCGCAACGAATAGGCTGACGGAGTTCCTAGAGCACCGGCGGATTGTGGCTAAGTCCCATTAGCTTCCCAACCAGCGGAGCCAACTGGTATATTAAGGATTTGCCATATCCCGTCGGCATAAGTCCAAATACGTCTTTCTTCTCAATGAAACACTTCAGTGCCGTCCTTTGTTTATCTTTCAAGTTGAATTTTAGCTTCAAATCTTTAAGGGCTGTGTCCAAAGATAACTGTTTATCGTGCGCCGGTTGTTTCTGTCAGAATCGTCGCGCCTCTGTCGTCACTTAGTTACACCCGCCTTCTGACTCGACACTTCATGGTGATTGGTCCGGCCAGTTTTAGGAGCATCCAACCTCGAGCCTTATAGACCCACCCTCACAGAGAATTAAATTCGCTGCCGTGGGTTGTCTAGCGCGGCTAGGCTACTGGACCAGTAAAATCACAGCATAATAACAGATAAATAACCACAACTCCAACAGTTTCTTTTGTTTTAGTGAAAACATGTTCACATTTTTGGAATTATGTTTTCACAAAATAATAAAAACAACCTGAAATTTCTTCAGAAAAATAAATTCAGTTTCATCCACATTCATCCTCAGTTTATCATTTCCACATCACAACTTCCAGATCACAGAGTGTCTACAAAGGAACACAACATTTAGTCACCTGGAACTAAACCACAGAGGATTTACTTTATGATTAAAATGAGAAAATCAGGAAAAAAAAGGCAAAAACAAGACAAAAAATATTACAAAAACGGGGCACAAAATGATAAAAGTGAGAAATAAGACAAAAAATGAGACAAAAGGCAGAAAATAAAGAGAAAAAATTAGACAAATAAGACGCTACACGATGACAAAAAAGTAGACAAATGACAGGAATGAGTAAAAATGACAAAAGTGAGAAACAAAATAGACAAATAACACAAGCAACACAAAAAAGATACAAAATGATACACAAAACAAATAAAGCAAAACAAAATGACAAAAATAAGACAAAAAAAAAACCACACAACTATGACAAAAAGGAAACAAAACGACAAAAACATGACAAATTACAAAAGTCAGACAAAAAACAACAAAATAAAGACAAAATATTACAAAAACAAGACACAAAATGACAAAAGAACAAAGAACAATCTATTATTTTACTTTATGATCCAAACAACTTGTCAGGATCTAGAAGTTATTTTAAATTTTTCTGAATTACAATGTGCAGTTAAAGTCTTCTCTGTAATTTTTACACTTTACAAAGTCATCTGCATGTTTGAAAGCCCTGCTCTAACCATTTATCTTTTGCAATCAAATCACAGCTAATCCAAATACAGTGAGGTTACTAAACCAAGGTGTGTGCATTTATAGATTAAGAAACGAAAGAGTAAACTATGAGTCAGTTTTCAATGTCAGCTTATACTTTGTTTGAGTCACACATCCTGTCATGCATGTATTCAAATGTGTGTTGTGTTTTCCTTGCTTTCCCACCCCTCCCTCTTCTCCCATCCCTCCCCCTTACCCTCCTCTGTCCTTCTCAACCCCCCCGGCCAGCAGGCAGATGGGTCCCCCCTATATAGAGCCGGGTTCTGCTCGAGGTTTCTTCCCTGTTAAAGGGTGTTTCCTTGCCGCTGTCGCCTTTGGGCTTGCTCTGGGGGTCAGGCATATGGGTTCTGTAAAGCGTCTTCAGACAATTTGATTGTAATTGATGCTATATAAATAAAATTGAATTGAATTAAGAAAGTCCAGGCGAGCACAGTCATTTTTAGTTTATTACAGACACACAAGATGACTGAGAACCTCAGTCTGTTGAAAGATTGGGTTTTAGTGCTTTAAATGGCATGAATTGTCAGATTCCATTTGCTACATTTGATTTATTTGAGAATGTGACAGCTGCTCAAAAGGTTTCTTTGTTAACAATGTCTGAGAAATGTGGCCAAAAATCTGTCTGCACAGCTGCAACTGTTTGGTTTCGAGGGTTTGACCAGTTTAATGGTCCCGTGAATAGGATTTAGGAGGACATAATAGAAAAAATTAATACTCAGTCATTCCTACATTGGTGTATAATCACCTGAAAGTTATACTTACTGTGTTCTTGTTACCTTAGAATGAACACAGAGAAAAGACACAATGGGCAAAGCAAACATGGTTCCAGTGAACGCCTCTTGCATTTCTCACATTATTAATCCCACACAGTAAGTTGTCCTACATGTTTGAAGAAGCTGAGGTCAACAAGAGGCAAAGGGGTATTTAGTTGGTTTAAATCTGCAATCTGAACCTAAATGCAACTAAATCCCACCAATTCCTCCCTTAACAAAAGATCACCGTCATCTTTTCAACTGGTGGAGCAGCAGCAAAGAAACAGGCGTTTCCTAAACCAACAAACCAAACGAAGCATTCGCACAAACCTGCCTCTGGAACAACATGTGCTTACCGGTGGATCATAGCTGCGATTAACCATCCACCCTGTTCTTTTTCTACCGTCTTCCGTCTAAATCCTGTAAGCAACAATAATCATCTGTCATCGGCTGAAAAGCCTCAAACCGCAACAGCTGGAGAGCAGCCACAGGTATTTTCCACGGTGTCAGAGAAAAGTGTGAGGCATGTAATTAGCTTATGATGTATTAGATTCTTTAATGATGACTTTGAAAGACATAACTTGTTTCTATCACGCTTGAGCGATTTTGC